>NW_021940039.1:6442060-6455403 GCF_001715985.3 Manacus vitellinus | reverse complement strand
TCTCCTGGCAGAGCTGGCCAAGTGGACTTGAGATCTCACTTGTACCGATGGACCTCACATAAGAAAACTTATTCCCCTCTCCCTGCCCTCCTGGCTGCAGATTCCATCCTCTGGTGCTGGGAGGAGGGGGGCTCTGCAGATGCCCTGGGGAAACAGAGCAGGGCAAAGAGGGAAATAGAAGCATGGGGGGGCTTTTTTCTTCCAACCCTGAGCCCCATCTACAGGCTCCCAACTGCCTCCACCAAGCACTGACCCCAAGGGAAAAGCTGTCAGGTACCTTATAAGGTGTGTTGAGGCCAGTTTGGGGCTCATGGCCCTGGGCAGGTGAGTGCAGGTGAGCAGCCAATTCCATAAGCAGCTTCCCCAGAGGAGGGTCTGTGCTTCCCTCCCTGGAGCCAGAAAAGGGTCTTTGGTTCCTTCCCAGCAGCTCTTCTGGCCAAAAGAGTTTCTTTCTCCCCCACCCCCCCTTTTTTAAAATTATTTATTTATTTTGTATTATTTTTTGTAAGTGCTTCGGTATTACAGAGGAGGGCAGCAGAGAGAGGCAGTAAGGACATCCTTAAATAATTTTCATTTCTTCAAATCTGCCTTTTCCTCTTCTCTCTAAGTCCAGAGGAGAGATCCTTGGGGGGGTGGGAGGCACATCTGCACTACAAATAAAAATAATAATTACAACCACCAACCAAACAACGGGGAAAAAAGTAACAGCTAAGAAAAAAAACACTTGAAATCAAGGACTTTGGGAATCAGAGATCACAGAAATTGTACTATTATTAAGGAGAGGGGAAAAAAAAGAGGGAGGCAAGAAATCCAGCGACCATGGGCCAGCCTGGCTTCCTAGCGTGTACTTTGTGTTCTCTCTCCTTTTTCCCAAGGTAATTGCAGTCTGCCGAGAGGGAGTTAAATGGGATTAAAAGATCTGTGTAAGCAAAAGGACCCAGAAGAGAAGGAGGAAGGAGTGAGCCGTCCGGGCCAGGGGTGTCTGTGACACAGCTGAGCCCCTTAGCGAGGCAGAGAGCCGAGCTCCTGGGAAGGATGTACCCACAAACCGGCCTGTCCCCCGATTTCTGATGGATTGCCGCAAAAATTGCCCGAAAGAGACAATGCACTAAACGTGATGGAGCCGGAATCAGAGCCGGTCTCCAGACTCAGAGCTACAGCGGCAGGCAGGGGGTGAGTACAAACTCCGCTTCTCCCGGCGCTGGGGAAGGGCATCCCGGGCGGGCTGGGGGTGCCGGGGAGCCGCGGGATCCCGGGAGCTGGGAATGGGGTGGGGGAAGACATTCCTCTGCCAGGGGATGATGTGAAAACTCCTGGGCTGGAGAGGAGAATGGGCTGGGAGCAGGGAGGCCACGCTGCGGAGCGGGAGAGGGGGGAATGGGGCTGGGGTGTGCGGGAAGGGGTGAGAGCGGGGATTGGGGCCGGGACGGCCAGGAGGAGCCCCCCCGCCCCCCAATTCCCACGCACCGGGGAAAGGGGCTCCCAGCCCTGGAGCTGCTCCGGGGGGCGGACGCCGGTGTAGCCCCCACGCGAGATGCAGGAGCGGGCGATTCGCTGCCCCTCGCACCCCTCATGCTGCTCGGGCACGGCGGGGGGGTTCCCCAGCCCCTCCTGGGAGCAGGGGATGCTGCTCCTCACCCTGTCCCGCGGGGCCGTGGGGACTCGGGTACCTGGATCTCGCCGCCGTGGTCCTGCGGGAGGTGGGAGAACCCGGGAGGGCTGAGACACGGCGGAGGTGCGCGGTGGCAGCTCTTCATGTGCTCGGCACACACAAAATGCTGCTTCCTGTCCATCCGTGTGTGTATGAAAAAATTCCAGCATGCACCCTGCCCGTCCCCTTTCTCCCACAGCTGGGACCAGTTTTTACTATTTTCATTCTTAAATGCGTTGTTGTTATTGTTGTTGTTATTTTCCTGGGGACCAGCAAAGGGTTAATCCCGCTGGCTGCGTTGTCGGATGTACTGATGATTTACCGACACTCCCTTGGAAAGGCTGGGATTCTTCTGCCTGGCAGTTTGAAAAACTTGTGTACAGGATCCCTCTGCTCGGCTGGACTGGGAGATGGGGGGAAAGAGGGGGAACGGGGCGAGGGGATTCGGGGGCATAACCCCCCCTTCCGCCCCCGGGGTCACCCCGCTCCCGCCCCTTTTGTAGAGCCGGGAGATGGATGAATGTGCAGTTCCCTTTGGAGGCTCACACTGTGTGTGGAGTTACACGGAGAGCCCAGACCCCTTCCCAGGGGCTGCAACCGCTCTCCTTGACAAGTTTTCTGTGTGTTTATATACTCAGAAGGACTGAATTGCAGTGCTTTAGGGTGGGTTTTGTTGTGTTGTGGATTTTTTTGCGCAGACGTGGCTGTGGCGTGTCTGGAGATGCTGGAAACTGCAGCGTCTCCCAGTTACACCTTTTTGTCGCTGGATACGGTCGGGGTGAACCGCCTGGGACGGTGTGAGGGTGGCTGATGTCAGAAAGGGAGAAGTCTAAAGGGGAACAGAGATAAAGGTTCCTTTGAAAGACCACGAGCAGCGTGGCCACAGCGAGGGGACGGGCCCCGGTGCTGGGGAGACACTTGGCACGATGCTCGGCCGCTGACAGAGCACCAGCTGCTCAGCCCGGTGCAGGGAGGTGACCGAGATCACGCTACAGATGAGGACAGGGAGATCCTATCCCAGATCCTACTCGAGTCCCAGGGCAAATCGGACCCAGCTGAGGACAGGTTTGGGAAGGAGGGAGCCAGGAGAAGGCAGCGTGGCTGGCTGCCTGCCTGCCTGCCTGTCGGAGGTCTGTGTCTGCTGCTGCGTCGGGGCATCCCAGGCTATCACAGCACGGCTGCACGGGGTTTGAGTGCTGCAGTGCCTTGGGAAATCTGGCGTTGGTCTGCCCTGGTGCCTTGGAATATGAGCGCCTTTTGTTCCAGGGTCTCCCCTGGCCTGTCCCTCCCGCGTGCTGCTCCGGTCACTCCTCAGCAGAGGTCGCTTGCTGCCCTTCACATCATCTCCCGAAGGGATTTTCGGTGCTGGCTTCTGATTTGTTTGGCAGAGCGCTGTGCATCCCACCATCCCCGCAGCTGGATGGTCCCACTGAGGCCATTTGGCTTGGAGAGGGTCCCGTGAGCCCGGAGCTGGTGTGTGCCTGGGCTCGCCGGGCCACGCTTGTGCTGCCGAGCCTTACTCGTGGTTGGGTGAGGGCTGTGCTGCCTGCAGGCAGCTTGTGATGGGAATGTTCTGGTGCTTTTCCACGTGGCACTGGGGGGTCCTGCTCATACCAGCACTCCTGCAGCATCCTCTGGAGCAGGGCTGAGGAGCTGCTGGATGTGCAGGAGACCCGTGGATGGGAGTGGGAGAGCTGGCTCACCAGGGAAGGAGCAGCCCTTGCAGAGCGTGCTTTTGAAGCCTTGTCCTGGCTCAAGCTGCCAGAGCTTGTAAAACCAGAAGGACACAAAGTTTTACAGGCTCTTCAAGCTTAACATGCCCCCTTGGTCATTTCTGCTGGTGCATTTTTGGTGAGCACAGTCTCTCTAAGCCACAGGAGGTGAGTTTGCATTCAGCTCTGCATCAAGCACGTGTCCAGACCATAGCACTGGTGCTGTTCCACTGTGGTTGTGACTCTTTGGCCCCTTCCACTCCAGTGTCACATGCTGGCCGTGCAGGAGGCTTGATGCTCCATCCATGTGTGGAGTGAGAAAGCTGCACACGTGGGGGTACAGCACCCACCTGGCACCACCAAGGTGGGTCAGCCCCTGGGAAGGTCCAAAAGGGCTGGAGAAGGAGCCATGAGCCCTGTTTTAAGAGGAAAAGAGCATTGCACGCAAGCCAGGCAGGTGGTCTGGGGACAAATTATGGTACTGCTGGACAAATTCAGCAATAGGCTGAATAATTATGTGTGTGCTGGGTACAGAGGGGTGCCTGGGGGTACAGAGGAGGCAATTGCATGGCTCCTGGAGCTGTGTCCAAGGAGGGAAGGGTAGTGTCACAGCCAGGGTTCCAGCTGAGGTCCTGTGTCCAGGTGCCCCCACTCCTGCTGCCTCGATGTGTCTCTCCAAGCACACCCTTTAATAAGGCAAAGCTCCAACTTCATCCTCTTTCTCTGATGGTTTGAGGAGTTAAAATCTGTCCTGCTTGAAAATGCTATTCATGGAGGTTGTTACTGACTGGGGGTTGCCCAGGTCTGGTGATGAGGGGGTTGTCAGAAATCAGGGACAGACACAGAGCTTGTGGGGTTTTTTCCCTTCCTTTTCTTTGGCAATTTGTCGGGGGCATAAGTAGAAATGATGGACGCTTACTGAAGTGCAAATGGAGACAATGGGGAATTCTATACGGCTCTGCCAAACCCCATTCAGAAAATGAAGGAATGCAAAGGCATTTGTTGGAAGGACAAAAAAGGAGTTAGATGACAGATCACGCTTAGCACTTCTGTTTGTGGAGGGCTCCAGTTGCTGGAGAACACAAAGGCGAGGGCCAGGACTGAGTGTTGTCACTTCACACAGCAGCAAAGTCAATATCCCAGACACACAGGGGAGACCAAGGGGAGGGCTGCCAGGAAAGATTCGCTGCTGTAGAGTTGCTGGGTCTTTGAGTCATCACAGCCATGTCAGTCTGGCATCTACCAGGTGAGGAAGTGGGCTGTCACCAGCAGGAGCTGGTAGCTCTGGGGCAGCTTTGTGCAATGATTACACAAGCTCCAGTTCCAACTAGGAGGACAAGGACCTGCTGTTTGGAACCTATCAGCCCTCTATCTGCAGAGATCAGTGTGAACCCTTGAGAGAACAAGGTGTGAGGTGTCTGCAGGAGGTCACACTGACCGTGCTGGTGCTTCATCTCCACCTTGTGGGTACTGCAGGTCTGCATGTCCCTTCTGGAGATGTCCTAAGAGGAGCTATAGGTGCCAGAAGAGCAAATATCAGGCAGCAAATATATGTAGGGTTTTGCAGCAGTGCCTGTGTACACCAGACAAAATGTTTTCCTGGAGGTGTTAAATCAATACCTGGTTTATATTGCACAAAAGGCCCAGCAAAGGACAAAGCAGGGTCGATACAGGGACATCCACATAGTTGTGTGCTTCCATTGCTCTTGCCAGAAATTGAGGGTGAGAGGAGAAATACCACCATTTCCAGAAGCCCCAAAAAGGGAGAAGAAATCTGGTCTGCAGAGGATGTTACAAAATAAGATTCCTACCCTAAAAAGCTGGAAGTGGAATTGATGCATGGTACAACTTAAAGCCTCCGTATGTAGGTTGTGACTTGTTTCCTGTTCTCTATCAAAACTGCTTGGGAGTCTTATAAAATATCACCTCCAGTCACATGCAAAGGATCTTAAGCCACACATATGTTTTCTTGTATTAGGATACACTGTCTGATCTACAGCTAGAAATGTAGGTTTGCTTTTCTTGAAAAGCAATTTCAGCATCCAGCTGGCTTTGTGGTCTTTTGGACAGGAAAAAAAAATACACCTGAATGGAGGAAAGTGAAGGGAAATTGTTTTTCCACCCTGCAATAATGTTTGCAATTTCAAAGCCATTTCCCCACTGTAAATGAGGGAGAAAACAAAATAAGAAAACTAAATGCTGCTGTGGGCCCTTGTAACACTTCCTTCAGCTTCAACCCATCATCTAAGCAAACAAGATGTCAAAATCATTTAGACTTCTGCTCTTAAGGCAGGGCAAATCTTTTAATTTAAAAAAAACCCTGAAACTGTTCCAACCAATTCTAGGCATAATGGAGTGGAAACTTAGCTGATCACAATTGTTTTACAGGTTGTTTCAGATTTGTCAAACTTGCACTTTTTTTTAGGATCATTTTTGACCAAGTCTACCTTGAAAGGTCTTTTGTTACTCTTGTTCTTAGTTCAGTGTAGTGCTTTATGCTGGTTGTCAGGTGAGAACCCATAAGGGTTATTACCAGTCTTTTTGCTTCTCTTTCCCTTTCTGTTGTATTTTACCTTGCACTTTTGGCACAGGCTGGTTCCTGTGGACTGATCCACAGGAGTTTGCCAGAAGTAGTGAAGCAAAATTAAGCTGTACTCAGAAGCTTCAGTTTGCTATAAAGAGAGTTTGTGCTGGAAAACTTTTAGGGTTCTTGTGAGCTTATATCATGTGTGCTGTCGGGCAGTTCTTCACCCAGTGACTGTAGCAGTGGGGTCATAGAATCACATAATGGTCTGGGTTGGAAGGGACCTTAATGTTCATCTTTTCCACCCCCTGCCATGGGCAGAGACACCTTGCACTAGACCAGGTTGCTCCAACTCTTGTCCAACCTGGCCTTGACCACTTCCAGGGATGGGGCAGCCACAGCTTCTCTGGGCAACCTGTGCCAGGGCCTCCCCACCCTCACAGTAAAGAAATTCTTCTCAGTATCTCATCTAAATGTGCCCTCTTTAGCTTAAAGCCATCCCTCTTTGTTCTGTCACTCCATGCCCTTGTCCAAAGTCACTTTCCATCTCTCTTGGAGCCATTTTAGGCATTGAAATGTGCTATAAATTCTCTCTTGAGCCATCTCTTCTCCAGACTGAACAGCCCCAGGACCCTCATTCTGGTATTCATGGGCCCTGTGCAGTAAAATAAATAAATGTCTTTAGTGGTACCTCTTAAGAGAATCTCAGTGGAAATTGCTGCTTGTGGGAAGAAGCTGAGATAAAGGCAAGGTGGGTTTGATAGCTCTATATAAGGAGAAAAATCTTCCTTTACTATTGCTCCTCAAGCTGCTTGTACAGCCCTGTCACTGCTGAGCCGTGACGGAAAAAGAGCCTGCATTAAAAATCCCGGGATAATTAACAGCCCCATCACTCACAGGGCTGCCATTTGGAAGCTGCTTTTGCTTTTTCCATTAAGTTGGTAAATTTTGCCAAAGTGTTTTTCTTCAGTGCTTTGGCACTGGGCCCCGCTCTCAGCTCTTACAGTGTTGGCCGAGCGAGGGGTCCAGGAGCAGGGCTGGGGCCAGCTGGATCCCACACCCTGCATTCATCTCCTTTATAGCCCCAGTCAGTGTCACTGGAATGAAATTACGTGCTGGATTTTCCCCCAAGACTTGTTCCCCTCGTCGTGTTGATCAGTGTGGATTTTGGAAGCGAATTTGGATTGCAAAGGTACCCCTCCAAAAAAAAAAAAAATGGACTTCATTTCGGCGTGTTTGTGTGCAGCAGTGGTTGTACATAGCTGTGTAAATCTGATCCTCACCAGAAAACAGGTTCTTAACACCTGGCACTGCTGCTGCCCTTACATTCACCCCATTCCCCTCATCTCCTGTTCTCATGGGGCAGCTGAGCCCAGCTGATGACACTCTGTGAGGTCTTTGCTCCTTGCACAGGTGGAATTGTGTCCATCTTAAAACTCCACCGCTCCTATGGAGGTGAACACAGAAATGCAGTTTTTCTTGTGAAGCGGGTTGTAGCCTCCTTTAAGTCATAAAAAGGCTGCTAGAGGTGTCCTTGAAGAATCATCCTTCCTCCCTCCCCTGAAGGAACCTGGACAGCAGCACTCCTTGGACTCCTCAGTGTCTTCAGCCCAACAGTTGTGTTCCAAGGGGTGACATGGTCAGAAAACAATCAGGTCTCTCCCCAGCTGGAGATCTCTCGAACATGGTGAGGGTTTCCTGGTCAGCATACGGCCAGCTATAGGACATGCCAAAGAATACTGGGATTTGGCTGTTCCAAGCTGTTATTCCTTCATAAAACAAAGCAGCCCCAGAGCCCCTGAAATGCACGGTCCAGTGTCAGGGTGATGGAAACTGCAAAGGAGGACGTGGATTGCTTCATCTCATTTGTTTCCCAGTCGATGAGGGGCCGCTCCAGTATTTTATCCCTTCAAGCCTTAAAGTATTAGTTAGTGGCTGGATTCCTGGATGGATTTTTACATTCAAGGCCAGGTTTCCCCACAGGGAAAGGGTCTCCTGCACTGAGAGGATCTGGCCCAGGGTAATACATTATCTCAGAGGATGCTTTCTTGTGCTAAAGCTGAGGCTTGATGGCAGGAGCAGAGTGGTCCGTAATCCCACTTGATACATGATTTGTGTGTCAGGTCTGGAGGGAGGAGCAGGCTGCCCTTTGGCTTTGCACAGCCCAGTGTTCACACTGGCCTGGCTGAAGTGACGAACGACCTGGGGATGTCCCACGCTGCTGTCTTCTGGCTGAGGGCTTCCTGTAGTTTACATTTCTGTCTCTTCTTCCAGCAGCCTTCGCTGATGAAGCTGTGAAATACCATCTCTAGAAGATGAGGGAATTCAGTCTTCAAACTTTCCACTGACAGCTTTAAGTGAGCCTAACCAAGGAGTTTCCGATGTTTGTTAGCTGGCTACAAATCAAAGAAGCTGATGGGGGAAGGAGAAGGGGGGGCCTTAGCTACCTTTCTGGTAAAAGTTTTTCTCTCTGCTGCTGTTTTCAATGGCACTTGAAGGCTTAAAGCTGAGCTAACAGAGAGGTTTGTCCAATTCCCTCTCAGGCATGAAAGGGTCTGGGAGAGCATGGGCTTGGAAGCCTTCAGATCTCACACTTTCTAAACTTTCCTACCATACCAGGCTCATGAGAAGATCATTAGTGGGCTCAGCACAGGGTGCTGAGTGGTTAGAAGCTGCCCCTATCTTTGCATTCTGAGTGTAAAATGAGGAATAGATCCATGTAGGATGCTGCATGTTTAGAATATTTTTAAGCATGCATGGAAGCATTAGGACTCAGAATTTGTTTGCTGAGATGCAGGTGACACAGCACTGCATGTCAGCCCACCTTCCACCCCTGTCCTCACAGACCTGATCATGCACTCCTGGCATGTCTTTTGACCCTCAAGTTTTGAATTATTTCTCTGTTTTCTTGCATTTCTGAGGGTCTGTCCTGGATGGGGTGAGTGCCAAAAGGAAGCAGTAGTTAAGGGGTGGCTGACCAAGCACTGATGACCCTGTATCTCAAAACACTGGGCTGCTCCTTGTTCAAGGATGGATCAGCAGCCCCCAATGCCAGTGGGAAAACCTTCCAATGAATTCAGTGTGCTTTAGATGACTCTAAAGCAGCAAAATGAGATCTCAGTTGGAATCCACTTCCTGGAGACGTGGATGCTGCCACTGCCCTCGCTAGACTTGGGATCAAGGAGAAGACCCTTAACAAGGGGAATTGGTTTTGTTACTCATGTTGTAGAAACTCACTATTTTTATTTCTTTTCCAATTTTAGGGGATTCTGCTTTCTCTGGACTGTATTATGTTTTACCTGGTTCCTGGGACTCACACAGGGAAATCCTGAAGGTAAATTACACGTTTTTTTTCCTCTCCTCTTTCAACCAAAGTAAAAGCCAAGTGCTTTGGTACTGGTGTAGGGCCATCATTTAACAATGTCTCAGCCCAGTGCAGAGGTAGATGCATTTTTTGCTGGTGGTTGCAGTACTGATGATATGGGTGATGCAGTTAACAGCTGGCAAAAGAACCAGGGTTTTTACAGGTGATTACGTGCCCCACAGGATTTTCAGAGTGCCTGTCTGTCTGGTAGAACCTGTGGGAACGAAGCCATTTGTGTCTAAAATGTCACTGGCATTTACCTGCACTTTCCAAGACTTAACTGCTTTTAGAAAGTGCCCCTTGAGGCTGCAGCATTATGGAATTAAACATCTCTGGCAGGCGGATTTCTCCTTGACTTGAAGGCACCCCAGGCATGCCCCTGCCAGCACACAGGGTGTTATGCATACAGAAATGATGTCAGTTCTGACAGGAAAAGCAAATTTAAGGAAGAAAAAAATCCCACAAGGTTGATTGATAATAGAATTACTATACCTGGTTCAGTCCCTGTGATGTAGGGGAATATTCTATAGAGGAGTGATCACACACCTTCACCCTGTCTTTACATCCCTTCCCCAAACACCACCTCCCTAGTGCTGCTGGGGGTAGGACAAAATTGGGACACAATAATCAGTGACCCCACAGGAAGAGGGATGAAAAGCTTCAGAGTCAACACCCACAAAATTAATTCATTTTTTTTGTAGTTGATAGTGGGAGCTGAACATTTCTACAATATCTGTTTTTAAAGGAGCCTTCTCAAAATAGCAACACCTCTTCCACATGGATGTTTTACACGGGTATTTGCTGGAACTGAACAGCTTCCCCTGCAATCTGCAGACAACACTAAGTGGTCTAGCAGGCTCTAGGACTCTCCTCTCAGTCTCCAAAACATGAAGGAAAAATAGAAAGTTGGTCAATGCTCAGCCTGTCAGCCAGCCCGTGGAGCACTTTTTACAGGGGGGGAATAGATCCCTGCCATCAGCAATTTTGAAAAATGTAATATTTTCCAAATTCTGCCTCCATGCAAAAGAGGTGAACATCTGGCTGAATTACTTAGTCAAGCAGTTTTCAGAGCAAGTTTTATGTCAGCTCATAAAAAGGCAGAACAAATACTGTGTCTTGGCATCTCTCTTTTCAAGTAGGTTATAATATGCTGTTTAGATTCATCTCTATCCATCGTTCTGCTCCCATCGTAATTATGGGATGGTACCATGTTTTTTGATTGTTACCATACATCTAAAGCAAACTCTTTCATTTCATCATGACTGTGTTTACCCTAGTGTAGAAGATAACTCCCTTCTGAGATATTGTCTGTGATAAAAGAATTTTAAAAAGCTTGCTTGCCTTCCAAACAATAAGAGAGAGGATTCCCTTCTGGGTACCAGAAAATGAACACTTCCAGGGAAGTAAGGAAACACTGGTGACTTGAGGCTGTGTTATCATCCAGGATTTTCAAACATCAGATTTACAGGCAGTAAGAGCTTGTTCGTAGGTCAGTGTGAGAGTGAAATGAAGCCAATGCCATGGCCTTTTGAAAAATATTGTAGTTATTACTCTAAAGTTTAGGGGTCTTCCTGCACATTGGAAAATCAGGGAATGCCGAGGATGATCTTTCCATAAGTGTTACAAATCTGAAAGATCATGAGCTTAGTGAGTTCATCTGCTGTGCTGTGACTAAGGGTCTGGGCAGTAACTTTTGGAAATGCAGCATTTTTTCAACCCAATTTTAGCTGTGGGCATCACATCTTGGCTGTTGGAATCTGGGAAGCTGCAAGTTATTTCTCTCCTGCCTTTTGGCTTGTTTTTCTTATGAAGTTTTTTGTGGGGGGAAAGGGAGGAGAGAAAGAAAGAGAAGGGAAGGAGAACAATAAAATATTTTATCCCCTCTTTCAGAGACAATCGTGTGGTTGTTCAGGAATCTCTGAACATCTCACTTCACGCACAGAGCCTGCTAGAGAAGTTTTTCCCAGTTGCTCAAATGTTGCTACTGGAATGTTGCTCCTGATTCTGAGACACCTGGAGGCCAGGCAGCTCTAAGTGAATGTTTTTGTTGGTTTGTTGTTTGTTTTTTTTAAGTAATGTGTTTTGATGGAAAAATCCACAGAGAAAAAAAATCTGAAGGGGAAAAAATGCTCTGCTGAACTTGGAGCTGCTTAAGGAAGTCAAAATTACCTTGCATTTTATGTTAGTTGATGACATCCTGTCATCCCAGGGGATGTGCCCCACCAGCCCTGGGCAGTCAGCATGGGATGGAGAGGCAGATGGGCTGGGTGCACAGGAATCCTGAGCTCTGTGCCTGGACCTGGGGCTGGAAAGTCCACATACGTGTCCTGCATGAGGTCTCTTTCGGTCGGATTTTGCGTAGGCATCCAGAATTTGGCTCCACCTTAGTGGGTTTTGAGGGAGAGGAGTTGTTTGGGTTGTGCTTTTTTTTCCCTTAAGCACTGCTGGATGCAGTTGCTAACGAGGCAGTTGGATTGGGATTGCAAACGGCAGAGACATCCTCTGAGCAGGGAAACATCCTTAGGTCTTTGCAGAGCAGCTACCAAATGAGTAACTCCTGGAGTGTCCAGCATCTCTAGCAGAGACAACCACTGTCTGTCTCTGGGAGAGAACCTAAAAATACACGTAGAAATTGGAAGCTGGAGTCTAGCTCCTAGTTTAAGTGGTAAATTTATTTCCTTGGGGATAAATCCTGATGCCTTTGAAGTCTGTGGCAAGAGTCCCACTTGACTTCACTAAAGCCAGGCTTTGGCCTTTGCTATTTCATGGGCTCTGGAAATTGTCCAGTACAAAGACACTGCTGTGATTCCTCCATTCAGTGCAGAGAGGGAAGGGCCACGCTGAGGGACAGCCCTGTTGGGCAAAATGGAAGAAAAGCAAGGATTTCATAGGATGGGAGAAGTACTGTCATTAACACTTGCACATGCCTGTGCAGTAAATTATCTCCTCTGCACAGAGTGGGAAAACTTCCATCCTCTTCCACATCTGACGCACCCTCTCCAGGGTAGTGTCTGCTAGAAAATGAGTCAAGCTGCTTTAAAAAAGTCAGGTAGGAATAAAGCTGAACTCAGACAAAGTAAATATTGATCGACTCGTTCTTACATACAAAAATGGCCAAGGCTTTTGCCAAAGTCAAGGAACAAAGGTTTTCTCATCATTCTCTTCCCTTCCTGGCCAGCAACATTACAGGCCTCAGACTGCTTGAGTCTACAGCCCTTCTGGCCAACACCAAGGTTCTCTTTTAAGTGCCAGTTCTCTGAATATTGTGTTTTGTGATGAACATTTAATAGTTAAGGGTGAAAGCAGCCAAATACTGAGGCCCTTTTAGAGAATGAGCTCAATTTTTTTTCTTTGGATAACCTCTGATTTACTTTTCCTTTTAATATAGCAAAGCTCCCATCCCATGATTGGCACCACCACGTTTCTGAGTGTTAAATTCTTACCTGGCAACATCAGGGTTATACAGCCCAGACTGGCTTCCCCAAAGAACACTGAAATTTAGCTGGTCCAGGAGTAATGGGGATTGCATTTGGGCAGGGAAGAGGGAAAGGAACACAGTTATCCTAGCTAATTTTCAACGGTGGTAGTGTCATGGTAATCACAATCACCTTACCTTCATCATAGGATCATTTGGGCTGGGAGACCTTTAAGATCATCAAGTCCAGCTGTTAAAACAGCCCTGCCCAAGCCCACCACTAAACTGTGTCCCCAGCTGCCACATCCACACGTTTTTTGAACACTTCCAGGGACAGTGATTCCACCACTTCCCTGGGCAGCTTGTTCCAATCCTTTTGGTGAAGAAATCTTTCCTAATATCCAACCTGACACATCCCACTTCCCCCCACCCCCAGTGCACCTGAGGTCATTTCATGTCATCCTATTGCTTTTTTACTTGAGAGAAGAGCCTGACTCCCACCTAGCTCCATCCTCCTGTCAGAGAGTTGTAGAGAGTGAGAACCTCAGAACTGGCCTTGACCCATTGATCCAGCCTGTCCAGGTCCCTTTGCAGAGCCTTCCTACCCTCCAGCAGATGAACACTCCCACCCAACTTGGTGTCATACACAAACTGCCTGAGGGTGCACTCAATCCCCT
>NW_021940039.1:6269899-6441593 GCF_001715985.3 Manacus vitellinus | reverse complement strand
ATCTCTCAGCTCTTCACAAACCAAGTCTGGTTGCTCCAACCTATTAAAATAATTTAAGTCTGTAAGATGATCCGCTGGGAAAAAAGTACTGCTGCTGAGAACTTTGAGCAGTTCATTGAAATCTACGTGCAACATTTTCATGCTGGGAGGCACCTTTGTTTCCTTAAACTCTCCAAAGATCAAAAGCTGCTTCTTAGTAAGTTGGAGAGAGACAGATACAAGGCTTTTGCTCCCTTTGGAAGTTCTGTTACTTGCCTTCTGGGGATATAAAGTTTTGCAATCCCAGCTCAGTCTGTTGTTCAAATTCCTCTCCAGCTGTGTGGTCAGTACTCAGAATTAAATCCCAGAGAAGTGGACTATTGGTGCATAGTGGGAAATTTCCTTGTAGTGAGGTCAGCTCCCTCCAGAACATCTGGAGCTGGTCCCTGGTGGGACAGGAGAACTAGCCAGATGCACCCTGGGGCTCTGATGCATTTTGGCAATTGCTGGTAACCAAGCTGAGCATGCACTTGCTCCTCACGCAGTGTGCAGAGGAGCTATGAGTTCTCCCTTCTGGCAATTTGAATGTATATGTGAGAGGGCGGTTGGGCTTTCCTGCATCGGATTGTCCAGCACCTCACATATTCTTTGTTCTTCCCTTTCAGATGTGGATGTTCTTCAAAGACTGGGCCTGTCAGGGAAAAGGCCATCGGGTGGATGGTCCTCATCACGTGCAGTTCCTCAAGGAGTCATTCCTTTCAAGTCAGGGGTCATCTTCACTCAGCGAGCGCGTGTCGAGGCACCGCTCAGCACCATCCTCCCCGCAGGCTCCAGCACTGACCTGCTCCTGGTGCTGAGCCTCTGCTCCCACCGCATCAACAACGCTTTTCTCTTCGCTGTCAAGAGCAAAAAGAAAAAACTGCAGCTGGGGGTCCAGTTTGTGCCCGGGAAGATCATAGTGTACGTGGGCCACAAGCACTCTGTATATTTTGATTACAACGTCCACGATGGCCAGTGGCACAACGTGGCCATCGACATCCGTGGCCAGACAGTCACTTTATATACTTCTTGTGGGAAGCGCAGAGTACATGCGGATTTGCATTTGAAAAAGGATGAGGTGCTGGATCCACATGGATCTTTCCTCTTTGGGAAGATAAGCCAGCACTCAGTGCAGTTTGAAGGAGCCATCTGCCAGTTTGATATTTATCCTTCTGCCAAGGCAGCTCATCATTACTGTAAATACCTGAAAAAACAGTGCAGGCAAGCAGATACCTACCGGCCAAACCTGCCCCCTCTCATCCCCCTCCTGCCCAGGGACCCCAGTGCCTCCCCCAGCACCCCACAGCGTATGGAGCCCTCGCTGCAGGGTCTGAAAAACCTGACCACTGCTGCCCCATCCTTGGAGTTTGGCAGGGTCACTGCACCCCCCAAGACAAGGGGTTCAGGTGCAACAACCATCACACCGGTGTTAACCCCACCTTCACCTCCCAGACTGACAACCAAAGCCACAAAGGTCACAGTGGCCCCGCCTGTTCCGTCAAGCTCCGAAGCACAGCCGCCCTCCCGTTCCCTCCCTCGGGGGACAGGGACAACCCTCAGGGTGGCTCGGCCCACTCCCAGCACACGCAGGGAGAAAACTCCCCTTCCCACCTCGAAAAAGGCCCCACCAACAAGCCAGAGCCCCGTCACAGCCAGCAGGAAGGAGTCCAAGCAAGAGACCAAAAAGAAGATCAACCAAAAACCAACCGTTGAGCCCTCCACAGCACCCAGCACTGTAAAGCCAACGAGGAGGGTGACTGACAACACAACCAGCAATGTCCACCTTGTCACCCTAAAGCCAACCCTGCAGAACCCACGCCATGGGCCCGCTCCAAAGAAACCGTCCCCCACCAGGAAAGTGGATCCTCTGGCATCCACCAACCCCCCCCTGGGGTCTGCCCGTCCCGTCTCCAGAGCCAGGGCACAGCCCTTCAACCTCACAACCCCGGCTGCAACGGATGGCTATCAAATCTTTGACCTCCTGGGACCTACTCCATTTCCATTTTTACTGGGATATCCAGGAGTGAAAGGAGAGAGAGGACCCCAGGTAAGTTCAGTCTCTTCATGTTGGCTGTTTCTGGTCACAGCTCGGCTCAAGGGCTGGCAGACCACAACCCACAAGGGTTTCTGTGAAGCTTAGCAGAGTGTGGCAGCTTGGACTCGCAGCCAAGCACTCTTGCATTCCTGATCATCACAGTTTTAGCATAAATCTCAGTGTGAACTTGGGTGTTCTGTGATGGTGGATGCCCCTTAAACATTGGTGGTTAAAGTTGCTGCTTAACGTTAGATTTTTTAAAAAAAAAAACAAAGAGGGGGGAAAAAGAGAAATCCTACCTTCCTTCCTTCCTTCAAATTGCTGGCTAAAATTTTAGTGGTCAGGTTAGGGAGTTCTGTTCCACGCCCTTGATTTGTCTCAGGTCACCTTCCATAGAGAAAACCCAGGTGCCTCAAAAACATGCCTCCAATGAACTGTGTCTTAACACTGGTTATTGATTTGGTTTGTATCTGATGTTCACATTTCCACAAAAGTGCTCTGTTTCAGCAAATGCAAGTACAGAGATGGCTTCAGGATTTTTTTTTTTTTTAAACAAACTGTCCTCTATTTTTATAGTGTTTGTTTGTTTATTTTGTTTAGTTTTGCTTCTCATAGCCTGCACTTAAAACATGCAAAAAGTTTCCTTTATAAATTTAACTACTGCATTCCACACACAATAACCCCTCTCACGGTGTATATCTTGGCCATAGTAAAAGCATACACACATTTTGTAATGTTAAAAGCAGTCAGGCCCCACTAATTATCTGCTTCTTTATTTTTTTTTTTCAAATGCCAGAATACAAACAGGATCTTAAACTGGCCAAGTTTTAGGAGGATTTGGTGTTCTAACCCAAATTGTCAATAGGAGAGAGGGGTTGTACATGTAAAATAAGTTTCTCCCAGACAGAGTCTTTGGTTGCCAAGTTCCAGCCTAGAGTGAATTTTTGCAGCTCATTTCTTAAAATAGTGTAAGAAGGGTTTACAATGGAAATATTGAAGCTGGCGTAAGGAACACAATCACCAGCGCTTGCGTCTGCTGCTTGTTGTTGTAACACCTAAAGTGGAATGGTTGGGTCTCCCTGAGCCCTCAGTGGGTGCTTAGGGGTTTGCATTTCCTGCCTGTCCCACCTCAAAGCAGAGAGGTGATTTCTCTCCTGGTATTCTGGGTGTAGAGGCACCAAAGGGGGTGTTGTGTTCCAAGGATTCCACCTCTGGGAGAAGTGAAGGTGCTGCCTGAGCAGGGGGTTGAGACTTTGTACTTGGAGAAGTTTTGCTGAATCCCTCAGTAGCCAGAATGAGCTCCAGCAATTCAGTCTTTGGACAGGCTTCTGTGTTTTGTGAAGAGTAGTTTCAGGCGTGTTTCCAAGAGGAGGAATTCAGCAATTGTGAGTTTCCCTTAGAACACCACTTAGCTGTGAGGGGTCAGTCAGGGTGGTTGCCCCAAGCCCACCAAAATCCTGATCTCTGCCACCTTCTTGCCCTACAAGAGGCATGAGGTGACCAAGCTCCAAGCCCCTGCAATGTAAAGAGCTTATTATTGAATCAGAGTGGAAAATCCCTCTCAGCTCGTGAATCATAGCAAAGAAATGGATTCAGGCTGTGGAGGGCTGAGGGAAGAGATGGCAGGATTTTTCCATCCTGTCTGAGAACAACTGGAGTCCTGAATTGAGGGAAAGGAGAACATTTTGAGGCTCTGTCTGGCCTTATCCTCTTTGACTGCTGGAAACAGGACTTGGGGAGAGAAAGGTTATGGCTTGGCTGGAGCTGGCTGCAGCACGGTGCTCGACAGCTCCTGTGACTCACCCGGAGATCTCTGTACCATACTTCCCTGGATGACTCTGACGTGGGAAGGGAAAGAGGAGTAAAGGCCGGGATGGGGATGACATGTTGAGAAATTAATGCAGCACTTCCATGGCCAGACGAGCGTGTTTCAGAGCAAGTGCTGATAAATGTTCTGTGCTTGAGTAATTACCTGGCGCCGTCCTCGCGCTGCCGGGCAGACGTTCCTGATGAGGTCAGTGATATCCCAGCCCGGCCTTGTGCCTGGCCAGGGCAGGTTATGGGCTGGGAATGTCATCCAGTGTCTGGCAACGGGGGGAATGATAAGGTGATTAATTACTTTTCCAAGTTGTTGCCTGATACAAGGTCTCTTCAAGAAGATTGTCACTCTGGGCAGGGAGGTGTGTGGGGGAACTGACTTCTGCCTGTTCTGCAAGGGCTGGGGCCACCTTGGCTGTGATGTCTGGGCAGAGGCAGACTGGCAGTCACAGCGCCCTCCCTGTCCCTTTCACAGCATCCTAACACCTAGAGAAAAAAAACTGTTGTTAATCCTGATCATCCCAAAGTCAGGATGGGAATGGCAGTGAATCCTGATCATCCCAAAGTCAGGATGGGAATGGCAGTGAATCCTGATCATCCCAAAGTCAGGATGGGAATGGCAGTGAATCCTGATCATCCCAAAGTCAGGATGGGAATGGCAGTGAATCCTGATCATCCCAAAGTCAGGATGGGAATGGCAGTGAATCCTGATCATCCCAAAGTCAGGATGGGAATGGCAGTGAATCCTGATCATCCCGAAGTCAGGATGGGAATGGCAGTGAATCCTGATCATCCCAAAGTCAGGATGGGAATGGCAGCTGCGGTGCAAGGCAGTGATGACTCAGGCACTGCAGTCTCTGCAGTTGTGGCTTTGTGAATTCTACCAAAATAACTGGAATAATCTTAGCTGTGCAGAAGGGCCCCAACCCTACAACCAAGGGACGTATTTTCAATGGTTAGAAGAGCACGAACAAAGGACTGAAAGGAGCTGTTCCCTTAGAAGTAGAAGTCAGGACCCTCCATGTGTATATTTGCCCTGAAGGACCACTGGAATGCCACACAACAGGAAACGGAAATGCTGCATCCCACATGCAACTCATGGCAGAGCATTAATTCTTCAGGAATGTTGGGTTTGCTGAGCAGTTAGAGGAGGGAGGATAATATGTTCTTAAAAAAGAAAAACTTCCTGGGAACCATTAATAACCACAAGCATTTGGGATCTCGGCTCTACATTTGTTTTGGGAGGGGGGAAGTAACAAAAGGAACACCCAGACATCATGCGAAACCAGTAAGGCAGCACTGACTCAGCAGCTGGCAAAGGTCCCTCTGAATCATCCCTGCTGCCCTCAGCACCTCCACCAGCAGAGCTCTAGGCCCTGCACAGGGACCTTCACTCAGCTTACAGAGCAGTGACCCCAGCACGTGGCTGCAAGCAGCCTTGATCTCCCCAGAAGAAAAATACATACTGAAAAACAGTATTTTTCTGCAAGCTTGTCATGCCCTTGAACCTTTGTAAGGCTGTGATGGGATGGGTGTTTGCATCTTCTGGTGGATGGGGTATCATTTGCTTGTCTAGACCAGCAGCAGATTTGACAGGAAGATTTTGGGGGCTGCTGTAGCCTCTCCCCTGCCCACCAGCACTGCCCAATGGGGTGTGCAATGGGGTAAAGCTGCAGAAAACTTCTTGCCCTGGCATGGCCGGGGTCTAGCATGGTGTATCCCCAAGTTAGACCTTTATCCTCCTATGTAAGGCTGCATTTTGAAAGGTTTTTGACCCCTACAAACAAGCCTGTATTGACTCTTGACAAGAGTCTGAGGGTTATTTTTAGAGCAAGAAAACCACACCTGGTGCTGGACGTGCAGAGGATTGGGCTGAGTTCACTAAAGGGCTGTGGGAGCACATAAGAGGAACAGGGAGGGAGGGAACGTGTTTCACACGACTCCCCAAGTGTAGGAGTCAGTGGAGACCCCGGGGTGGGTGTGCCAGGAGCCATCAGCTCCATCCATCCCGCGCAATTCCATCCGCGCACCGCGGCTCCATCCATGTGCTGCTGGGCCAGGAGCCCCACGCTGGAGCCCGTGGCTGCAGCCCAGTGAGGTGCAGCATTGCCTGGCAGGCAGCCCTCCCTGTCTCCCTCTCTTTCCCCCTCTCCCTCTCTTTCCCCCTCTCCCTCTCTCCAAGGCAGATGTGTTTCTGAGCACCTCCCCAGTCTAGACTGCTCCAGCTGCCACCTTCTGCACGAGCAGTTTGTCTTGGAGCTCGGCTCCTTCCCTCAAGAAGCAATCCCAGCCAATCCAATCAGTGGGCAGGGAAGAGAGGCGATTGGGAACGCCGATAAAATATGAGGTGCCTGATTCCAGGCCTCCTTGTACCAGAAAAGGCTATTCAGGCTGCCAGTCTATGATAAATTAAGGAACACACAACATGTTTGAATCTCTTAATGAATGAGTCATATTAAAAAAAAAAAAAAAAGGGAGACTGTACGCTTTGTGTGATCCATGGGAAAAGTTTTAGTCTCGCTCACACAGTTGGATCAAATTTTTTTGCTAATTTAGCCAGAAATATCTCTGAAGGGAAATCTTCTTGCAGGCAAATGACCAGGCATCAGAGAGGTCTATTTGCATGAAATGAACTTTGAAGAGCAGTAGTTGAAAGTGTGTTTGAGATAAATGTGCTACAAAGGATGTAGGATTTATAAAAATACTTGTATATATTTGTACAGTCTGTAAAAACAGAAAGTGAGTGGTAGAGTAGGTGATGCCTCTATTTCTTCCCAGCCTTTCAGACTGCCTTCCAAGGTCTGAGATTGCTCTGGAGACTGTTCTGGAAATGTGTCTATAGAAAAACTGCTTTTGTCAAGATGGAATACTAATATTTTGTTATGTTTTGTGCCACCCCTCTACTGGGAATCCAGTTGTGGACAAGGACCTTTCTGTGATAGGTGTTGTACAGACCCAGAACAAACATCTGTGCCTATTGAGGAAACCGTGTTACAAGGCTGGCTCCCCACCAGCAGCTCGGCTCCTGCCAGAATTATAAAGGCTTTTTGTTTTTAGACTGGTTGAAACCCAGATGTGTCCAAATTTTAATATGATAAGTCTGCCCTGGAGAAGAAAGTAACCAAAGTGCTGGGGTTTTTTTCCCCTGAAGTTTCAGCTTTGTTTTAGGCAGTACTGGAAGCCAGGTTTAGTTCAGGTTCTGTCTTCCCTCTCTTTGCAGCACCTGGCAAGGCCAGGGAGGTGAGGAGGAGTTGGTATGTGTGTTGAAGATGAGGGTCTTCTCCTCCTTTTCTGTTCTCCTGAGCAGGGAATTTTTAATTCCAGTGCTACCTCTGTAGCTGCTCTGTCCTTCTGTGCTGCTGGTTCCCAGACATACAAGGCTAAAGAGTAGATTTTGGCAGTGACCTTGCATACGAAATATATTTCTTTTTCTGGGAATGTTTCTTTCTCTGGGAAAAAAACAGGTCAGGTCCTTGATCTGCAGGGGTAATGTCACTGCTCAGAGCCTGGTGCCAATGTGGGGAGATTTTGATGTGTTTTCTGAACTCTCTTTTAAGTTGACTTTTACCACACACATTAGCATCTGAGAAAGAGGAATGTTCTCTCTTCTCAGTCCTTGCAGTGTTTTGCATCTCCGGAACAGCCTTTTCTGGGATACAGGAGAACTGTGCCACTAGTGCTGGGCAGGGGTACATTGGGGAGACCCTAAAGTAAATGTGTGTGTCTGTCAGTGTGCACTGGAACACGAACTTAATAGTTTCCTGGGAAATCTCAGCTATTTGCTGCCAGGCTGAGTACTTGCTCCTGGGGAAACAATTACAGGAGTCCTTTGCTGTCTGACCAAGTTGATTCAGAAGTCATTCGAAAGGAAGCAAGTCATTTCCCAGATCTCCAGCATCGATTCCTGTACTCAGTATGCTTTCATTCAAGCCCTCCACAACAGGTTCAGCCTTGCTGAGTTTGGAGCTCTGAAGGCACCTTGCTCCCCCCAGCACTGCTGCGGGCAGAGGAAGCAACATGAGTGGGGTCACAGTGTGGGAGAGGCAGAGGTATGAACTGGCAGTGAGAGGAAACAGTGAGATTTCCCTTATCCTCAGGGTCCGATATATTTCCCTTTCAGACAACTTAGCTTAATTTTCCATTTGCAATCTGAAGCTCAAAAAACTAAAAAAAAACAAAAACAAAAACAAAAAAACCCCAAAAAAACAAGTCCCTTTTGCGCCAGAAAGTTTCCCAGCGGCAGCTTAGAATAAATCCCATAATCATTCGGTGGGATCAGTCGTCGTGTCTAATGCTACCGTGGGAAATTGAGAAGGGTTAAACTTTTATGTGGCTGCCACGAGCTGCCTCAGGAACTGTTCGGGCTGGTTAACAGCTCAGCTGTTTGGCTGCAGAAGAGAGACGGAGTATCAGCCTCTGCCGTGTTTCTCCTTGATCTCTGATCTTGCTTTGTGTGATAACAGGGTGTGTGTTCTCTGCCATCAGTTTGCTGAAGGAGCAGGCAGGAAGCCAGAGAGACAGGAACCGTGGTGCCAGGAACGGTAGCTCGCTGCGGGAGTCTCCTGGCTCTGCTGGTCTCGTGGGGTGTCCCTGCTAAGGGAGGGCAGGGGCAGAGCAGTGATATCTTCCTCCCCCTGCCAGCAAAAGGAAACTTTCCTGCCCCTTGGAGCACTTCCTGCTGCTCCCTGTGGAATTCCCCAGGGATGCTCTGAAGGGTACAAATGGAAAGGTGCTGTGTGATCAGCTCTGCGTTGGGGGTGAGGGTGGAGATGTCTCTGGTGAGGGCAGAGGCTGCGTGGGCATCACCCCCAGGCAGTCTCTCAGCACCTTGCTGCCTGGTGGCTCGCTGACAGACATCTTCTACTCTCCATGTCTCCGAGCCTTACGTCTGGAGTGGGACTGCATCCATCATTTGTAAGTAGCTGGGCCCTGATCCAGCCCCATCCTCCTCTGGCTGCCTCTCCGGATGCGCGTTTTTCTCCGTGTGTATTTCAGGATTGCTCTCCCCAGGCAAAGCCGGTTGTTGGACATGGGCCTCTTGTCCGAGAACTGGAGCTGGGTAACATGGAGACACATGCACAGAGCAGAGGAGAAACAAGTCTCTAGGAAGGCTCAGTCCATGTCCCACCCAATCCAGCTACCAAGGAATCATGTGAGAATCCGGAAGGTGGCCTTGCAGTGCATCTTGTCTCACCACTACCTGTGTTCTTCCAGCTGCCCCTGGCCTCTTTCACCTTGGCTGGCTTTTAATTTATACGTGGTCACATTCTTACCTTATGCACTTACTGTAGTGGCTGGCACCTTTTAGCCTTTCATGCCACAGAAGTCTTGTCCCTCTTCCTCTTCAGGAAAGGAAAAGGAAAGGCTGAAGGAATAACAAAGCAAAAGCAAAGTGACAGGGTTACGTGCTGCTCTGTGCTGCTCCAGCTAGAAGCCTTTCCCTTAACTCCGTATTCCCACTCCAGTGCAGGTATTAACTTTCTCCTTATTTTTTTTGTTAGCTTCAGTTTGTTCTGAACAGCCCACATTTTTGGAGAAGGTTTTTTCTCATGTGGCCAAGTACAACTGCAGCTGCTGTTAGCAGGAAGGTGGAAAAGGTCACCTCAATTCTGGTACATAGAGAGCACCCTGCTCAGAGAGTTGCATCTTCTCTTTTACTTCTCCTTCTAAGAGTAGATGGGGATGGGTTTGGATGGAGAAGAGGTTAAGGACTTTAATTCATCTTTGGAAAACTTTAATAGCTGTTGCTGTCTCAGTTGCACTAGATTTGTTGTTTGATAGTTATTGTCCCAACTAAAAGGGCAAGGGGATTTTTTTAATAAAAGCTTGGGTTCTGGAGCACAATTATACATGAGGCTTAAAAAACCCTACAGTTACGTGTCTATTTGCACAGCTGTATAATTGCATTATGCACGGGGCCCTGAGCTGGCACAATGGCAGGTTAAAACACTGGGCATATTGCTAAAATGAGGGTCAGCTGTATCAATGAGGGTTGTTACTACAAGGACCAGTAATACTGTGTTACCCAGCAATAAGCAACGTGCAGAGGGGTCAGATGAAGTGTCCCAGGCTATAGAGGCTGGACATCTCCAGGTCAGGCATGGCTGGGCAGCAGCAGTGAGTGATATGGTCACAGAAGTCCATCCCTGCCTGTCTCAGTGTGGGGCATGAACTATTTTGTGCTGCATAGGCTCTTACACTTTTTCACAACAAGCCTGGGCATTGCTTACTCCTCCCCTCATTTTTTTTTCTTCTGTGCCAAGTTTGGCTCTTATATCAATCCCTTTTATACAACTTAATTTGTTGCTTGTGTGTAGGAGGGTTGGTAATATCAGGGGAGTGTTTATTCATCAGTTTCCTATATGGGTCAGGCAAGTCTTCTGTGTTGAAAATCTTTTCCTGAGCAGGAGACTTTAGCAGGGATCTCCAAGGTTGATTTTTTTGTTGCTGAATCAGGCACTTGATGAGTCCTGAGAACTTTGTTAAGAGACCATGAGTTTGTCAGCCTTGTTCAGGGGCAGTACCAGCCTGAGAAGCTCTGGAAGTCCTGCAGCAGCAGCTGTGCCATCCTGCTTGGAGAGGAGGTCCTGCAGGGATGATCCAGTGGGAAGGGAGTGAGGCCATACAGGACCAGAGTGCAGCTGAAGGGCTCATCCTGCCCCTGCCCCTGCCCCACACAGTGCTCCTGGGACCTGCTCTCCTGCCCACCATGCAGTTGGAGAGCTCAGGCTGCCTTCCAAACATCCTTCAGTCTGCTGCTCTGGATGTCTCTCCTTTTCATTGCATGCAATGAAAACTTGTCTTTTGTAACAAGCTACCAGAATATAAATCCTCCGGGAGACGCTTCAATTAACAGTTATTCTTGTTAGACATGTTTGGCTGGGGGGAAAAGAAGTTCTGAGGAGTTATTAGGAGTTGCAGATGGCTCTCCAGAAATCTGAATTCTCCAGTCCATTGAAAAAAAATATGAATAAATAGATGAATAAATTCCAAGGAGTTCAAACCTCATTGGTTAAGGATTTTTTCCTAACCTGTTTCAGATCAGTGCACAGCTGGGCATGTGATATCTCCACTTTGTCCTCGCCCTCTTCCAAGAGCCCCCACTACTCTGACGTGTCTGACATGAACTTTTCTGTATTACAGAGCCATATTTAAGAATTTCCGACGCTCACACCAATTTTTATTAGGTTTTATAACCCGACACTTTAAAATATGAAGTGCTGGGATACGATTACTTTGTAAGTCGTGTAGCAGCCTACAATACCAAGAACTCCATGTGTCCAGCTGATACAGATTACAACACACCATGTTCTTCCCTGCCAAGGTGCTAACACGTTGCTCCTGTTGTGTGCTCGCACGTAGCAGGAGAATCCAAAGCTGAGAGAGAGTTGTGTTACCCCTGTATTACAGCACAGGTCCAGGACAGGGGAAGTGTGAAACACAGCTGTGATCCCAGGAATGCAGCAGAAAGATGTGGATGCTCTGTCTCTCCTGTGTGGAAATACGTGCTCCTGCAGATGTTTTTGACGTGGCTTTTTATCCCTGTGTAGTAATAGCATAACTTGAAATTTTGGCTGTGGTGCTGTAATTGGCCCTTCTCCCCACGTCTTCTCCGAATGATTGTGTTGTGGGTCTCTCTGAATCACTGTCAGGAGCTCCATCCTGTTACAGAACCGTCATTAATACCTGTTTTTATTTTTCCAGGGTCCACCAGGTCTGCCGGGCTTACCAGGACCCCCTGGCAAGAGAGGCTCTCGAGTAAGTGGTGTGAAATTTTCTATCCATTTGTACTTGTGTCTGCCTGTCCTGCTGTTCCAAGGGCCACTCTGTGTTCCTGTGGTTGAGTAATGGTTGCTTCAGGCCCCTTACTGTTGAGGTCTGGCCTTCCTGCTTTTTCTCATTCTCTGTTCAAGGTTTTCAGGAGGCCACACTGGTGATTTGCAGCCTCCCTGAGCTAAGGTTTGGCATCAGGGAAGGCTGGGGATGGTTGTTTCCAAATGTTTGTCAGAAGAATGAGCTTTATCTGTCTCATTTTGTTTCCAGTATCCATTCCTTCTGTGCTGAATACTAGGTTTGGCTGCTTTTTATTCTGTCCTTCACTCTCCTCAGTTTCCCAAACTGCTCCATTTGAAGCACGGGGACCATGGTCCAGGACCAAGGACTCAACACAAGGATGAGCTTTTGTGTTCCCCAATCTGAGACCTGCTCTCTGACTCCTTTTCAAGATGTAAAGCAAAATTTATTATCTGTTCTACAACATCCATGGCAAACTCCTGAATTTCTTCCTCCCCAAATGAAATTCTGATGCAGATCTTTGAACATTGAGTGCTATGCTGAGGAAACATCTGGTGCTGAGTGCTGCAGCAAGCTGTGAGAAAAGCTTTAGCATTGGCCTAAGTCTCCCAGGGCTGGGCAACATGCCTGACCTGGATACAGTTAATTGCTGGCACCATTCTCCTGATAGCACCGTGCTGAGCCACAAGGTACAGCCATGGAGCCCATTTCCTGAGCACTGAACTGATGTGGGTTGGGAATCAAAAGATGTGAGTGTCTGAGGCTGGAAGAAGGGAATATTTTGGACCCATGATCCAGGCAGCATCCTGGCCTGGCAGCAGAGGGAGATTTCCTCGCACATACTTGGCTAAAACTCAACCCCATGTAATGTCTTTAAAGAACAAGCAAGAGGCTGAACTGGGAGGCTCAGCATTCCCCCAGGACTCTCCTTACACTCCTGTGAGATCTTGCAGTAACCAGTAAAGATAAACTCACCTTCTCTCTACAACAATAAACCCCCAAAAGGTCTGCAGGACCCCCATAGCCTGGGCACGGGTGTGAACAGCCCTGAACACTGATTTGGGCTGTGAGTGTGTGGTGTTAGGGAGCACCAGGGTCGTGTGTGTTACAGATGGGGTAATCTGTTCTGCAAGTAGTAACCACAGCAGTAGTGGATCAAGGGTTGGACTTGATGATCTCAGAGGTCCCTTCCAACCTGGCTGATTCTATGATTAGCTGAGTCCTTCAGTGAAGCATCACCACAACCA
Organism: Manacus vitellinus; assembly: GCF_001715985.3. Lineage (NCBI taxonomy): Eukaryota > Metazoa > Chordata > Aves > Passeriformes > Pipridae > Manacus > Manacus vitellinus. The sequence continues at coordinate 6,428,681 of NW_021940039.1, read as the reverse complement.
GTTGTAGAGCCCTGATATCTTCTGTCACAAATACCCAAGCATCACCCTCATCAGCAGATTGCCCAAAGCTTGCAGTTCTTATCCATCCCTATTAAGGCTGGAAGTTGGTTCCAACCCCAGCTCACTGCTCACGAGGGGTGTTTGGTGTTACTTCTGGCAGTCTTGTGGTGAGCAAACGAGATTCCAAGTCTGGAGTCCACAGCTGCATCCCCTGCCTGCTGTGTGAGTGAGCAAATTCCAGCTCTACACCTCAGTTCCACTACCAAAACTTGAGTTTTTCTGAAGGAAATAGCATTGTGGAAGCTGTGTCATAATTTTCTGTGTTATTCCCCAGCTGTGGCGCACTCCATCCTATGTTTAAGATGATCCTCTGAAAGACAATAAGCAACTGAGGGTTTCTGAGCTTGTGCCAGAGGTGCTGAGAATTGGTCCAGGAAAGAGTTCCCAGTTAGGAAGTGCTCAGCACAGCTGAGCCTGGCTTGGCTTGGACCGCTGCAAAGAGTCTGTGCTAATTTTGGGAGGGGGCAGAAGGGTCACTCTGTGAATGTCTGGCCTGGAGCACTGGAGACAGAAGTGCTCTGTGCCTTAATTGTTTTGACTTAGGGATGTGTTTCTCCTAGTATTTTTTTCTTGTGTCTCTTTGGGGTTTAGAGATCTCATTGGAAAGAGGAGCTGCCAGGAACTAAGACAGGCTTGGGGGAATTTTTGCATCTTTTGCTTTTGTTGTGCTTGAGCCACTTAAAAATAAACGTGCAGCACTGTCTGTTCTGCCTCTATCTGACCTGTTCCTCCCACAGAGCAGCTCTAGAGTTCTTGCACCAGCCCATGGGTAACCCATGAGATGTGCCATCAAACTCCAGCCCAAGGTTGGAGCTCCAGATGGGAGGTGAATGTTGCAGGCAACTTGGCAGTGCTGGATGCCAAAGGAAAGGAAGGAATTTTCTTGTCACCAATGCAGTTTATGGCCTAATGCATGAGATGTAATTGCCCTTGTTGTAACTTGCATAATTTCTACATTATTAATGCTTATACAACTAATTGGTGTACTTGAAAATATAGTAGCAGCATTTGTCTTGTGGCTTTCTGTAGCTGTGAAGTTACCTTGTGCTGATGTGGTTCAGTTTTTATACCCCTCTGAGTTCCTGATTATCTCTGTCTTAATTTCCCTTTGTCCTCCCATGTTGGTCAGGGTAAAACGAAAGCTCTGATCAGCCTTTGCCTTGAGTGCCAGACTGTGGTGGGTGGCAGTGTGTGAGAGGAGCTGGCTGATCCCACTCTCCTCATTTCCAGCAGATAAGTATCACCAGACGTGCCTGTGCAGTCTGAGGGTGGCTCTTCCATGTAGGCAAAGCCACCTGGTTTGCAAAAACACCTACCAACCTCTGTAATAGCATGGAAGAGGTTGTTATTGGGACACATCTCAGCATTCAAGTGCAACTCAAGGCTGGGTAGCTGAGTGGATAGTGACAGTCTTCTCTAAAATGACAATTGTTTAAAAGCTAATCCTCATTTTAGAAGCATTGACTTAACTGGACACCCTATCACTCAGCATCAGGGACCCATTGAGACAGATACAGACTATTCCTGTACTCTACTCTCTGCAACTATAAAGGCAAATTTTCATTTTCATAGCAAATGAGAACTGGGTGTTTCTTTTTCTCATTATTTCCTGAGGGAAATAGTGGAATAAAAAGTTGCAATTCTCATGACTGGAGGAGATGGCTGATAACACTTTCTCAGGAGTTCTCCAACCTGTAGAGATACTGCTGTCTTGGTCATGTGTACTCTACAGGAAAGTTTTGTCTCTGTATTCAGAGAGGATTGTTTTCAGCTTTTATGTCTGCCTTAAAGAATTTGAGGCATAAGAAGAGATCTGTCCACACCTCTCCTGCTCAGATAACTGTGCTGTGTGCCTGGGCAAGTGCCTGTGTAAGGTCTGAGGGAGTGGCAGTGTTGCCCATGAAGGGTTTCCCCAGCTCAGTGTGACGTGGGCAGGTCATGGGATGGCCTTTCCACTGTGGTGTGTGTGAGTGCTGGCACTGGGGTACCTGCACAGCACCCACAGTTCTGTGCAAGCCACGTGTGTTGCACTTCATTGCTGCAGATGGCCTTTGCATTTCTTCAGACACTGAGGTCTAACAGGGAGGCTGAGGCTGGGATTTGCTCACAGGGATGTGCCAACCAGCTCTACAAGGAGCTGTCAACAAAGGGCTCCCAGAGGAGCAATAACTCCTTCACCATTGTAGCTTATTCCTGCCTCACCCCAGGCTTGATTAACTTCACCCCAGCACTGTCTCATGAGGGCCTTTTGCCAGCACATCCCTGTCCATCACAAATTGTGACTCATTTCAGTCCTCACTGGAGTAGCTTGACCAGCAAAGTCCCCATGGTTTGATCAGCTCTGCAGAATAGTGCTGTGCACTGGGACACTCAGTCTTAAATGCTGCCTTCCAGATGAGGCTGTGGAAATCCCAGTTATCTGTTCTGCTCCTACGTGAGGGAGACAGCAAGTCTTAGACGTTTACTTCACCCCCAGGAGAGAAAAAAAAGAGCTATGATCAAATTTTCAAAACACTTAAGTAATTCTGGAAGCCTGTTCCCACTGGAAGTCACTCCCTGTCTAAGTGGTGAGCAAGCTCAGGTACAAGGGAGTGTTTTGTCCCTGTCCACACAACAGGTCAGAGACAGAATTGGGAATAAAAGGCTGACATGCTGCAATTGCTCTTGGTTTATTTAAACTCTGACACAACACAGGAGAAATCCAAATGGATGGGTGAAGAGAATACAGAAGCACTTCCTGACACTTCAGGATGCACTTGCCATCCTCCTGTGAACCTCAGCAGCTTGACAGATTGTGAGGTCCCAGTGTAACATGTCCCTGTTACATTTGGTCTGTGGTTGGGAAAAATCTCCCTTTCCTTCAAAATGCAGGGCTTCCCTCCTAAAACAAGGAACTGAGTCAGCTGTAGAGGTTCCCCGGTATCCTCTTTCCATTAGGGAGGTTTTCCAATTTCTGAAAAGTGTTTAAAGAAACAGTTTGTTTGGCTTCACTTCAAATATTTAGCTCATTTTTTCAGCAAGCCAGAGGTCACAGTGGGATCTGTAGGTCAGGAGCAGAAAAAGTTGCTTTACACAGTGAAACCCCAAGGCATATAATGAGTTTCTAATCAGTGGTCATTCCTCTGACTGGAGCCCTCTAGCATTTAGCAGGAGTTTGGAGGATTCTTTTTCCCCCCTCCTTGTGAATGCTGGAGGGTTGAGGGGAGCTGTGCACAGTTACACTTTTGTTAATTATTGTGGGCTGTGAACCTTTATGCATAAAAGCCCTTCTGTGAGCAGGGTCCCATCTCCAGGCACTTCATGGAGCTGGACTGGGTGGCTCAGTGTAGTTCTCAAGCAGCATCATTCACGTAAAAGACATTCCAGGGAGATGGGAAAACCCCCCTCACTTGGAGAATACATTCAGGGATTGTTCTGGTCTCCGTGCCGTGCAGTAGCTGTGGGCCACTGCTGTCCCATGGTAAAATTTTCCATGGAATTTCTGGTGCAAGGCTTGGAAGGCTTCAGATGCAAGTTTGATTGCTGCTAGATTGGATTGTTTCAGCAGTTAGAGGAAGCCAAAGGTGGTGGGTAAACAGGCACCCAAACAAAGAGTGATACCTGCTGTGGGATTTTTTCATGCAGTGGTCTCAGCATTGTCCCACTCTATGTGTAGATAAGAGGAGCAAAACTCATGTATTGATGATAAAGATATTTAGGAGAATCCAGATTTCTAGGTATGAGTGAGAAGTTGAATTAAATCCAGGGTAGAATGTGTAAAATATAGCAATTAACTATAGAATTACAAAGCTATTAACCCTTGAATTGCTTCTCCATGGAAGAGGGCTATTTCTGGGAACACTTGTTGGGAATGGGTAGTTCTGCTGGGCACAGGAGAAGAGGAATGAACATGGGACTGGGTTTAATGAAAGGGTGAGCAGTTTGGGGGGCTTGATGGCTGATATTGGGGTTTGTAGATCTGCCTGTGATGAATTTGTAAGGCCTCCCTGTCCAGATTGGGTGCTGCTGATGGCTCCTGAGGCAGCTGCTGTCCTGCACCTTCTGTTCCTGAGCCCATCTAACAGTACCACACCACATCTTCCTCCTCTGCCAAGAATGTGGGTGTAATCACAGATTCAGGACTAACCGTGCTGGAACACATCAGGATCAATTATTTTTTACAATTTTTAGGACTACTGCCAGACTACACCCTTTTCTCTCCACAGTTACCAGAGCAGTTTGAGACATTTAGCACGAGCCCCAGACTTGGTCACAGCAGTCTCTTGCGTGCCAGACTGGACTTCCCACTGTCACTTCATCAGCAGGATGTGGTCATTTCTTGCTAGGATAAGACCACATTTGTCTTTAGGAACAGGATGAGTCTCTGACCTTCCTTTGCCTGGATTACACTGGATACAGTCTCACTGAACTCAGTGGTCAAGGCTCTGTTTTATGTCAAGAGTCTCTGTTGTTTGTAACCACATGTTTTGTCACTGGAAACTGGGGCCAGGTTCTTCCTCCCTTCTCTCCCTTCCTTTTGGTTAAGGCTTTTTAGGATTTTGTTGCTGTGCTTTGGTTTAGCTCTGGAAGAGCCTGCACCAGATTTGGCTGGCAGTGTGATAAGTTTCTGTGTTGGCAGCTCAGCTTCCCATGTTCCAGGTTTCCTCCTGGAAACTATCATTCTCATCTAGGATCACATCACACCGTGCTGTTCCCTCCGGTCTGACACTGCTGTAAGCGTGCCCCAGGCTATGGTGGAGCACAAATTTCAACTAACTGTGGGCTTTGAGCCAAGCTGCCTGACTCCAAAGTTAAATAACAGCTGAATTCCCTCCTCAAGTCCAGCAGCAGTCTGGATTTATGGACCCTGTTCAGAGCTACCTCAATTATTGCTTACATGTAAGAGCTTTTTAGGAACTCATCTTATATGGAGACTCTACTGTTCTGATTTCTGTCATTTAATATTAATTTTCCTACATATTTGAGACTTGAAAGACTTGGGTTGAAGCACTGTTGCTGCCACAGACTTGTTGAATTACCTTAAGCAGCTCATCCAGTCTCTGTTTCAGTGTCCCACACAATGAAGTGAGCAGATGATGCCACAGTTTTCTGGGAAGGTGAATTTATTTAAGGCTCCTCAATGCTCAGGTACTCTGGCTACAGCAGCTATGTGGGTTTTCAAACGACAAGTTGATACTCAAGCACCTTAATTTTAATTAAAGTTGTTTCAGTTTCATTGGAAATTCACAGCCAGGCTAAACTACTGGAGAATTTCAGGTGAAAATTTGAAAGGCAATTAAGAATGGGGCAATAAATTTATTTGGTTTCAGGTTGAAAATTTGGAAGGGGTTTAAGAATGGGATGTTAAACTTATTTGGGTAAAAAAATGCCATTTGAAAAGCTCAGCCTCAGCCTTTTAATTCAACAGCCTCTTACAGCAGAGCAGCATGTTGTGAAACAGCACTGAGCACTCAGCAACTGTCTGCACCACAAGATGCAATAAAAAAAGGCATTATTTTCTACTACAGTGTGGTAAAAATAAAACTGAATAGAGATCAGTGCACTGATGTTCTCTCGAAAGACAGCAAGGGCACTGAACTTGGCTGGCAGTCGTGTGTTTAACTGCACTGATTTTCCTTGGAAATCAAACCCTGAAGATTTTGGCCCCAAAATGCTCATTGGAAATACTTGCTGAGAAAGTGCCTAAGTGGCTTTTTATCCCCTTGCCTGTGCTCCTCCAACTCGAGGGTACAGCAAGGGCTCCTCGTGGTGGTATAAATCTCACACACGTCCTTGGCAGAATTCTTGGAGTTGAATACTCAGGTTGTTTCATCTCCCAGGAACGTTTTCAAGGGGACTTAAGATTATTATTACTTCTGCCTGAAAGGTTTGCAGATCTCCTGTGCTGTATACAATCCTGGGATAAACTATTCTTAGCTGCCTATTCCAGATAACTCCTTAAATAGTCTTTGGAAAATATGCAGAGTGGTTTTCAAATACGATGTAAAAGGAGATGCTGCTGTGTGTGATCTGAGGTAGATACTCTGACCGTGTCACTGGCTTGTGAGACCTAAGGAAAAAATAGAGATTTAGCTATGTAGAATATGGATGTTAAGGATTTAAACAGGGACTTACTGCTGTTCCCCATTTTACTCTCTGATCATGCATTCTCTTTCCAACCTCTAAAGGCAAAAATCTGGTTGCTTTGTAGGGGAAATGAGTTCATCCCAAAGAGTTGAACAATTTCCCTTTAGCAATTACTTGTGTCCTCTTCAATTTTGACCCAAAAATATCATTAACACCCCCGCACACTTCCTCTCCCCTCTGCCTGCCCCCGTCCCTTTCTGCTGGGGCTCCTCGCGGAGCTTGGACTCCCCTGACCTGTGGAATGTTTGGTTTACCCAAATTATCTCAGTGTCAGGACATGTCTCGTGGTGACAGACACACCCCCCCTTCCGTGGGGGCCGGTGGGAACCAGCAGCAGAGATTCCCCCTCTGAGGGTGCCAGGGAGGGTCCCGGTGACACCGTCCCCCTGCCAGGGCACTGGTGCTCTGGGTTAGCCTGGCATGGCACAGCCACAGGCTTTCTGCTGCTCCAGGACTAAAACTGATTCCCACTGACTCCTTTTGACTCTGTTTTGTGGCTTTTTTTGTGTTTTTTAGGGTCCCCCAGGTCCCCACGGAAACCCCGGCTCACCTGGACCCCCAGGACTCAAAGTAAGTATGAGCTGGCTCGAGGAGCTTTTGCCTTCCCATCTCAGAGGGCATCCCAGGGGAAGGACAGATTCCTTTTGTCCTGCTCTGTACAAAAAGGCAGTAGCTGAAGCCATTTCTCTCTCCCTCCTGCTCTCACACAGACCCTCCAGCAGCACAGCCAAGGCCTTTTCTGCATTCAGAGAGACCCTTCTCTGTGCCTCTGTCCTTGGTTCTCCCAAATTTGAAAGGCTGCCTAATTAGGATCCTACTTAAGCTATGCCTGTGCCAGGGAGCAAGCTGCTGTGTTGAGACAAGGATAGTGGAATCCTCCCACTCCAGAACCTCACCAGCTCTGGATTTTTTTTGCTTTCTCATTTCTCTTCTCTGGATTTTGCAGCCTACTCCTCCACTTTGGGGTCTGGACAGTAGCAGGAGGAACTGGCAGCACCCAGCATCTTCCTCTGCTTTCCTCCACCCCAAACTCCCTCCTCTCTCTTTCCTGAGTTCATGGGAACTCTGATCTCTATCAGTCTTCCCAAACTGATCTCATTGCTTCCTTCTAGATGCCCTCACCTCTCCCATGAGGGCTCACAGGCTCCTCCTGCAGTGCCAGGAGCCCTGTGTTTAGTCCTTTTCTCCTGTACACACATTCCCCCTGGGTGGGATTTGGAGGTGGGAGTCACCCCCTGCAGTTGGACCCCCTCCTTTGCCTGGGATTGAGCACAGAAGTGGCTCTGGAAGGGACCTAATCTGCTGCAAAACCCTTCCAGAAGGTGTTTTAACTCCCAGCTCATTCTGTGTATAAAGCTTTGCGTTACCTAAAAACTGTGAATTTCCTGGGAAATTGGTTTGGATTGTTTTGGTGTGATTGTTTACACAGAAATAGATTTCTGTTTTATAACACCTACGTGGGACTAAAGAACAGTGGAGTTTTGGGAGGCAATGCTCAACAGAGGTTTCCAGTACCAGGGAAGCTGTAGGATGTCTCAGCCAAACACAGAGAAAGGTACAAGCTACAGTCCTGTCTTTTCATGATCTCATCAGTAGGCAGAGATGTTATGAGCACTACTGATGCTCTGGAAAAAAGATTCTGGAAACTTGGCATGCTGCCTCCACGTGATTAAAAATTAGGCACCAGAGACATGCTGGGGAACAGCAGCTGGCTTAAATTCTACAGTGGAGTTATATGGCCTGAAAAGTGAGGCTGTAAAAGTTCTACATCTTAGTGTTCTGCATTTATTCTCCATCAATGACTTCCAGATCACACTTGTTGAGTTTTATAAGTCAAATCAAAGTTCTTTTATCTGACTTCCAGTCCTGCAAAATCCTACCTGGTCCAATCTGTAGGGTCAAACTATGTTTCTATGCTATAGGACTTTTTTAAAAAACACTTTTAGCCTAATGCCTGGTCAGAAATCATCATTTGGCTGTAAAGCTCTATTTGGTTGGTCACCTAATAGAAATTAAATCTTCCTGCAAGCATTTTTCCTCCACCTCCATGCACAGTCTGGCAGCAGGAAGCCCTCAGTGGATGCAGAGCTACAATAGTCAGCAGAGATCTGGTGTCACAGGGCTGTGTGATATATCTCAGTTTTGTCCAGCCACCCTTTGCAGGATTAGGATGTTCTACATGATGCTTTGTTAAAAGGAGTATTACATTTGCAATGGGATGTGAGAGCTGGAGCTCAGCCCAGGCCTGGGCATAAGTTCATCTCTAGCAGGGAGAGCCTGGTAAGCCAAAATTGCATGATCTTTGCATAAGGAACACTTTTTGGAAGGTGTATCAGGTGCCAGACTTTTGACTTCCCTCCTTCCCTTCATTTCTCTGGTGTTATACCAGTCTCAGAAGATGGACTTTGCCCAAAAAAGTTGTATCTCACCCTCTTAGATGTATTTCACCCTCTTAAATGCCTCTAAGCCTGCACCTGGGATCTGATGTCTTCATCATAAAATCATCATAGAATGGTTTGGGTTGGAAGGGGCCTTAAAGCTCATCTTTTTCCATCCCCCTGCCATGGACAGGGACATCTTCCACTAGACCAGGTTGCTCAGAGGCCCATCCAACCTGGCCTTGAACACTTCCAGGGATGGGGATCTTGTTAATAGACCCAGCCCGTGGCTTAAATTACAGCTTTGTGAAAGCTCAGCCTGGATAACAGGACAGAACAGCCCCAAGTAGAATTTGTCTTGCCTTCAAGTGTCTGCTGGACTTGGTCTTCCTTAAATAGCAGTTAATACTATGGAAAAAACAAGCAATCCAAGAAGGGAAACTGAAATTTCCCAGGCAGATACAGCTTGGAAACAATGATTAACACCAGGTCATTGTCACTTAGGAAGGAGCCCAGGAGCACAATTTTTATCAGCCGAGTTACCAGAGCTCTCATGAGGTCAGGGAGCCGCGTGTGAGGGCTGTGGTGTGGCACTGCAGGGATGTGGGTGCCTGTGTGTGTCTCCTGTCGGGTTGTATTGCACTGGTGAGCACCAGTGTTGTGTCTCTGCATTTCAGAATCAACCCTGCACAAAGCCCACCTTCTTCTCACCGCTGGAACTGAGCACTTGTAATTCCTCGGACTTAGGGAGCTGATCTTTTCCACGGAGCTGTTTGTAGCTGCTGAGCCAAATTCCTGCTGATCTGCTTGGGCACGGATCCACTGACTTCAGTGGCATTGCACCCACTCCTGCCACCTGAGAATTCAGCCCGTGGTGCTTAGCTCAGCAATCTGTAATGTGAAACTGCTTAAGGGGGGCTTCTCACCACTTTTTGCATTGTTTGTTTGGCCTTGGCAGTTGCAAAACTGTTGTTGCATCTAGTTAGCAGAGAGTAATTATTGTAGATAACCTCTGAAATAACTGTAGACTTCTGCTGGGCAGGGGTTGTGGTTGGTTGTGTGACCTATAACTTGCTGGTGGGGCAGAAGGGTTGTTTTTGCTAATGACTGGATGTAGCTCTGAGAATGCCCCAATAGAGTTTGGGAGTGGGAGAAAGGTCAGACGGGTGTGTTTTCAAAAGTCAGTGCAAAAGTTGGGTTTGCTGGAGGCTTTTGGCATCAGGCATCAGTATGGCTTGCTGCTCTGGATAAATCTCTTGTTATAGCACTTGAAAAAGTTGGATTTTCAGTTTAGTGAATGGTTTTTCTCCAGGATAGCTCATCAGTTTGGCTCACCAATGTTTAAAATACTATTAGTGGGATTGCAAAGCTGAGGTGTTGAAATTGCACAGCTCTGGACTTCTCCCAGGTAGGGGGGAAAAAAACCACAGAAGAAAATAATTTCTTCCTGTACAAGGGAAAGTAGTGTTCTCAGTCAGTTGGGATGGAAAAGAGAGAAGCTTGTGGGCAAAGTGCTATGGCTTGCTGATGAACAAGGCTTAGGTTAATTCCCACGTTGCCATTGCTGTGTGGGAAGAGTTGAGCAATTAATCCTCAATTTCAGCCCTCACATCCAGGCATCCCTTCCCTCTGGTCTCGCTGCCATCTTGCTGATTAATCTTGGGGCCATGTGATCCTGGCCATGGCTGAGTTCTCCACCTGTGTGATGGTCTCAGCAGTGTTCAACACAGAACCAATGCAAGCAGAGCCTTTGCTAATGTGATCTGGAGCTCCCCAGGGAAAAATGCAAGAGGCTTGTATTCCTTTACGTGGCTCAAAGTCATTGCATGGAGCACATGGCAAGATTTAGGGAGAGTGGTGGGTGTCTACCTGCTGCAGTAAATGAGTTTTGCAGAGTAGAAATGAACACCCTGCAATCATGAGAACTGTTCTAATCTGTTCCAAGCTGTGGTAGCACCCACTGACTGCTCTGAAGCTCAAAGAGTGGGAGAATTGCCCTGATAACAGCTGCATGCAAAGCAAGATTATCTGCATGACTTCATTTACTGTTTGGAAACCCGGCAGCCTTCATTCAGAATTTGTGCAGATGCATCTGCCTTGAATCAGCAGTGCTCCCTACAGTCCAGAGCCAAGTAGTCTCACTCCTGAGCCTCACAGCTTATGGTGGAGAAGGAGAAGGGAGATTTACACTCTGTAAGGTGGGAAGTACTTGTGGGGTGTAGTTGCAGTGATGCTGCATGGAAAAGCAGCTCATCTGGCTGTAACTAGTGCTCTGTGCTGGTAATGAGAAATGCCAGCTGGTAACTGATATTGCTCCTTTGTAGGGTCTCCCCTTCCCTCCAAGCTCCTCACTTGACAGGCATTAACTAACCCTCACAACTGTCCTGTGCCTGGTTTTGGATCCCCTGTGCTGATGTGACAGACAGAGGTTGTGATTTATGGTTCTGGGAGTGTTAAATAGCCAGTGACTGATCCTGGGATACCTGTCCTGTTATACAGACCTGAGCTGCTTGGTGTGCTAAGCCTTACCTCTACCCAGCCCAAAGAGTCTGGCATGCTTCAAATCTCTTCTAGATTTTCCTACTTGCACCTCTCCCCCCGTTAGGTGCACCTTTCCACCTTTTAAGAACTTGAACTGGGATTTTCAAAGGTATCTATTGGGATTAGACAATCAAGTGCTGCTGAAATTCCAGCCTGTGCTTGTCGGAAGATCACAGCCTCGAATTGTCATTTCTCTCGTCACGGTTGTTAAGAAGGAAAATAAAGAATACTGCCACTTAAGGTCAAGTGTGCTGCCTTCTGCCAGCCTGGGAGCCTCACAATTACTCTGGCTGTTGGGAGTGTCTAATTAGTGTAACTTTCTCTACAGTTTCATCTGTTCCTCACAGTTAAAAAAGCAACAGCATCTAGTGAGTTGTTGAGAAGGATGGTTTAGCCACATTAATAGGCTCAGTAATTATTTTTGTGATGGTAGTTGTAGACAAGGAAGGAATCACAGCTGTCTGGTCTAATAAGTATCAAAAGTCCTGGCACTGCCTCCTTCCAGTTATCCTTTCTTTAGCCAATTTAATACTGTCAACTACTATTTAAAACTGAACTCTTTAGCAGAAACAATCACTCACCAAAACCACCCCCAGCAAAACAGCTATTTCCTGCCACTTCAGTACATTTGGGATGTTGGGGCAAGACAGAGATAAAACAAAATGCTTTTCTAATGTGGAGGCTCGGTGGAAGCAGAACCACATCTGTGGGCTGAGTCCTTGGGTTATGTCATTAATGTGAGTTTTTAATTTCAGGGTCAGAAAGGTGATCCTGGGCTGTCGCCTGGAAAAGCTCCAAACGGGCAGAAGGTAAGATGTCACCCCGAGGGCACAGGCACCAAGAGCACTGTGTGCTTTTTATACACACAGAGGGAGCCTGTACTGCAGCCACAAACATCACAGCTGCTCAAGTAGACTTAAGACTGGAAAATAAGACTTAGCCCAGGCATTGACTGTGGCGCACTGAAGTGCCGCCTGCCACAGCTTTTTGTTGTCCAAGTGTTTATCCATTTAATGCCCAGTCTGCATCCCAAACTGAAGTCCCTGCTGCTGCAGGCACATGCCTGCTTGAGCCCAGTGTTTTGAGTAGCACACGTGAGGTACAGCCACACCGTGGCAATCCCAGTGTGAGGAATAAAAACCTTGAAGGCAAAAGAAGGGATGTTCTTGATGAGGAGCTGTGCTTTGCCCCACATTGCAGCCCCATCAGATTGCTGCAGCGAGAGCAGCCTTGCTGGTCCCGTTGGTGGGGGAAGGTAGAGGCTTCCCAAACCATTGCTCTGCCAAGGCATGGGCCCTGGTGAGGGTTTCCACCAAGGGCTGCTCAAAGCAACACCAAGCACCCAGCTGGGAAGGGTAGCTGCTTTCTGGGTTTAGCAGTGGTTAAGGATCAGAGTTCTGCTAATTCTTTTCAATAAGTTACAACTCCCATTTTTGCTGTTTCATGGATGAGTGATTTTTACTGAGGCAACAAGCCCTCACAGAAGTCTAGAAATGAACAGTGGGGCAATCAGGGCTCCACATCATCTACCTCAATTAGTTCTTTCAGTGGTGCCTGCACAATACTTGTTAATTCATGCCCAGGGCAGCAGCCTGATTCTGTTCCTTTCACCCTAAGTCTTGCTATAAATACACAGCTCATAGAAAGCATCAGCCATGAGGAGCTTGGGCCCTTCATTTGAAACCAGATGCCTCCACGAAGCGAAAGAGAGCCTCACAATTGCAAGGTGGAAGGTGGTGCTAGAAATCATTCAGAAGGCTAAGCCTGAAATGATACTTTTAACTTAACAGCACGAGATGCCTTTTGAAATTTCTGGTACACCACATTGGAGTGGCATCAGATGGAAATCGTCCACCTGCAGACTGTGGGGTGGTTTTTTTGCAGTCATGGTTGGTGTAAGAAAAGGAGAGATCCAGATCACCTTTAGCTTGTGTTAACAAGGCTTTATTCCAGTTAGCAGTGATAGGAGTAAGGAGTTTCCAGCAGGAATTTGGAGTGATGCCTAATTTTCAAGCTAGATACTTGAAAATCATTGAATTTCAGTAAGCAAGCACAGCACAGTGTTAGAGACTCTCAAGGGATTTTTGATCCTAATCTGAGGGGGCCGAAGTGGGTTGGATGTTGGAGAGTTCTCACAGCAGCGTGCTCATCCGCTCTGTGATGGCTTGGGTGTGCCAGCTGGGATGTGATGCAATCCCTTTTCAAAAGCACAGACCACTGAACAAACCCACCACAGCCTGCAAAGGTTCAGTCCGTGTCATATGGGCAGGTTAAATAATTCCACCCTCAGCACCATCCGAATGGGAGCCGCGGGCCGAGCCAGTGCAGTAGCAGAGTGTGAGCGCAGTCACAGCACTTGGCAGGAGGTACCTGTTCTTCTTACTGCATTTAGAAGCTAAAATTTCCTTGCCTTGGCGATTTCAATGCCTATTGAAAGGCGAAAGGAGCATGTGACTGAATGAGATCATTGAGGGGAAAAAAAGCGCATTCATTCTGCTGGCGAAAAGCTGGACTCCAGCAGCAGCTGCCATTAATTAACTGGGGTTATTATTTATATGAGCCAGTTAATAGAGATGTTGTTTAAATCTACACTTCTTAACCAGTCAAGTTTTGAAGAGTTGTGATTAGAACCAGAAATATCAATAGTTGGGGGCTGGTGACGGGAAAATAATTGCAGTAACTACACTGGGCACAGGGAAAATGTTGCTGAAAACTAATTGAACTTGCTTGCTTCCTGCAGGGAGACGTGGGCTTACCTGGTTTAACTGGGTTCCCTGGACCACCTGGTAGAAAGGTAAGAGTGTTCTTTTCTAGTCATTTAGATCAGTGTTTCTATATTAACATTTTCTCCTGTACCTCTGCCCAAAAGATTTAATTAAGTCCCAGCACCCATCCAAAGAGTCTTACGCCTGTTTCACAGGTGTATAGCCTGGGAGATAGGCTGAAGTAACCATCTAAAGTTGTACTAGCAAGACTATGTAAGATATGAAATGAAATTCTGGATACAGATTCTGTTCCTTCTTTGTGTTCCACGACCCTCTGCACCCTGACACTGGGTCTTCCTCAGCAAGCTGAATTTAGTTCTGGTGCACCAATGCATTAACTAAATGGATCTACAAGTGGCAGCAATACTCAAAGGCTGGATTCAGGACAGGTTTAGCATTCCAAGGAAACCTTGACTGTTTATCCTGGTAAAGCACATTTCAAAAAAGTATCTGTATGCTTTCCCTCTCTGTTTTGCTTGGAGACTGACAGCACTAGTCAGGTTTTACTTTATTTGTTTCTGTATTGATGCTTCAACATCATTAACATCACGAACAACATACTTATGCCAAGAAAAGGGTATGTGGGGATAAAGCACAAGATCCATCCCTGTCTTGCTGAGGCAGCAGTGTGTGTGCCTGTATCCAGGCATTCAAAACTGCACAGCAATACCTCAGCAAGTCATACCCGGAGCTCAGGTCTTTGGTGTATCAAGGGCATTTCAGTTGAGCTTCCAGTTCCAGGCTGTGTTGGTAGGTTGGTTTCTATTTTTTGGAAGCTGGACCTACTGCAGGGACCTGTTTGAGTGGGGCTCAGTGGACATGACTCCCCTTTTCAGTAAGCCAATATTGCCATAGCTAAGCTGAGCTGTTAAAATTAGCATCTTGTTTCAATCACTTCATCATTCAATGGGCCATTTGTGATATACTGTTCCTCAGGCCAATTAGCTGCACACAAACACCTACTCAGGTATGTTTTAAGACTCTGGGGAGAGAAAGAAGGTGTGGAGGAGGCTGAAAGAAACCCTCCCTTTCCATGCTTATTTGTTGTATGCTTTATGTTTCTGATATAATTGCCAAGAGTAGGGGCTGAGTTTATTTTTGCACTTCAAGGCTGGTCATGCTTGGGGTGCTGTGTGGAGTGGGAGTAATAGAGTGATTAATTACCCATCTTTTGCTGTCACAAACAAGTTCTAACTAATAGGGTGCAAAGAATACCATTTTCCTGGTATAACAGCTCATAAAACAAAACCTTGTGGTTACGATCAGCAAAATGCAATGTCAGGAGTGCAAGGACTCAATAGTGGAAAAATGGAGAAGGAATAGGAGATTGAACAAACATTCCCAAGTCCACCACATGGCCTTCACATCTGATCTCAGCTCCCCCAGGACAGGGCAAAGGCAGGGGTATGCTTCTGTTTCTTCAAGTAATGAGCAAGTTGGAGGTTGAAATTTTTCCTTTGGTGCAGCTTGAAAACAACCACCTCCCAGTAGCACTAGTCTGGCAGTGGTTTTGGTGTAACCTGGCTTTTATTAGCATCCTGCATTAAGGAAAAATTTACAGCTGTTGGAGAAATGTTTGGAAAAAAATCTTTTTTTTTTTTTTTTTATTTTAATCTGGATTCCCTGCTGACATTCTCCCAATAAAAATATGCTGGTGTTTGGCTGAAAGGGGGGGCAACATGTCTTGGCTACTGGAAAACAGCAACACCTTGGAAATGGACACCCCTCCTGCTCACTCCATGGAGGGACTGTGGAAAGTGCTCTCAGGGCTTTGATCTGAAAGCACCACGTAGAAACTTTGAAACAGGCAAAATATTTCACTAGGGGAAACAAAATACTTTTCCCACTAAATGAAGCAACTGGCTCAGTAGTACCAGCTGGAGCCACAACCAGCAGCACATGGTTTGGGATAGCACAGCTCCCACCGCAGTGCCTGCCTTGGGAATGCAGTGCCTGCCTTGGGAATGCAGTGCCTGCCTTGGGAATGCAGTGCCTGCCTTGGGAATGCAGACAGAGCTGTGCTCTGGAGGACTGGAGAGGTGGATCTCAGAGCACCCCCAACATTGTTTTACCTGCACATGTCTATGAGTAGATGAAACTGCCTTTGAAGCAGCAGATGTGATTCTCATCCTCTCCAGGAGAGCAAGTGGTGCTTTTGCTGACTTGGGAAGGGTGGCAGGACTTGGCTGTTCCCTCTCCCCGTCCCTCTGGTGCTTCTGAGGTGTTTGTGGGCTTTGGCTTTTGGTTGGGGGCTGCAGAGCACAGCTGCCTTGGAGATAATCTCAGCAGAGCAGCGTTACTGCTCCAGAGGAGAAAACAGTTATAGCAAAGTACACAAGGAAAAGCTTCATTAGAGTCACTCAGAGAGTAAAGACAGAGCTGGGAAGTGGTCAGTGCTCCAAAACATCCTGTTATGCAGGTCTCATTCACTGGCCTCTTTACTCCTCACGTTTCCTACCAAAGTGCAGGATGATCCCTTTTAGCTAGGAGAGAGTGGATTATAAATATCATCACAGATGAGTAAATCCTTCACTGGAGTGCAATTTCCTTTCTAAATCACAGCCCTTTGTGCTGAGCACCCTGTAATCATCAGGAAGTGTTCGGATAGAAGAGCAAATGCACTTGTTTTCATACCCTCTGCCCTGTCATTTTAGCACTATTTGAAGAGGATTTTAGCAGGTAAATAATCTCACGTTGCAGCCAACTTTAGTACACACAAGCTTTTCTGGTTTTTCCTCGCTATAATTAACCTGAGGCAGAAATAACTGTGGTGTAATATGAAGAAACACAGGTTTGAAGCTTCCCAGAGCTCAGTATATGTAGTGAGGAGGATATGTAGCGGGACACAACAGTGTCTACATATTTGACCTAAGTGCCATTCACTTCCTGTGACTGTAGGGATAGCAATGCAATGTTTGACTTCAGTTCAGGACCTGCTTTGGGCATCTCAAGGGATCATCATCCAACCAGCTGCTCTGGGTGGACATTGCAGGCTGGAAACACTTGTCCTGCAGGGACCCACTCAGAGCAGAATGGCTTGGAGCAGCCAACCCAGGCACCTCTTTCTTATCAGTGGAGCAAGTGAGACATGTCTAAGTGTTTGTATTCATGGGGCAGATTCCTGGAGAGGGGCAGGGAGTCCTGTCTGCTGGTCCCACACCAACAGCTGCTGAGGCAGTTCCAATTAGGAGCCCCTGGTTGAAGTGCTCCTGCAGCATTTGGAGAAAGGACCTTCGAGGTGACTCAAACAAGGGCCCACCAGTAGCCAGATGGTCTTTCAGGTCAGCCACCACCTTGTCAGGAGGTGCAGCTCCATCCAAAGTGTGGGCCACTGTACGTCAGCAAGATCAAGCAGGAGAGAACTGGTGAAAAGGGAATCAACATCTTTCCAGGCCAAAATGTCTGCAATAACAAGGAAGGAGGAATGCAGAGGGGAGCGGGCAGTGGCCAGCACGGCTGAGAGTGTTGCATACCACCGCCAGGGAAGGCTCAGGCTGCAGGTCTGGAATGGCCCATGGGAAGAATAAAAAAGCTGTTAAGCAGAGGTGTGGACCTGGAGGCAGAAACAGTTCCAGGTTCATCTGCTGAGTGGAGCAAAAGGCCAAGTGCTCAGTCACACCAGGGTCTGATGGTGATGGTTTCCAGAGCAGGGATGCTCCCCACAGGTTTCATGTGCCAGAGCCCTGGCTGGGACAGGGTGAGCAGCAGGGAAACTGAGTTACAATTAGTTGTAACCCATCCTGAAATCATTTTGTTATTTCTGTAGTATTTGTGCAAGGATTGTTCCTTGTTTATTTTTTCTCTACATTTGTTTCAAGTTAAATTTTCTGCCTTTTTTTTTTTTTTTAAATCTTGCTGGTAGCCCAGTTAAACAGTCATCTTTGTAACTGAGTATAATCTTTTGATCTGCTGTGACCCAGCTTGATGGAAGTGAGTTTGTTTTAAAGCTGAAGAAAGATAATAAAGAAGAGGGAAAAAAAAAATCTGTCGCTTGCAGAATTTACTCTGTGTTTGAAGAGACCTCTGGGTAAATCCAGGAGAAAGCAAATGCCCTTAGAAAACACAGTGCTCAGTCTGCAGTTAAACAGACTGCCCTTGTCCCTCTCTAGTGCCTGCATACCCCCCCCAAAAAAAGTACTGACAAACTGAAGTAGGTTTACAGAGGACCTGCGAGAATGATTTGAAGCCTGAAACACTTGCCAGCAAGCAAGCTGGATTGAAACTCATTCTAATTAATTCAGCAGAGAGAGCAGGTTAAGAGGTAGCTCACTCACCATTGTCATCTCACCATGACAAGATATGGTCTTGTCATATCTTGTAATAATTAGATTAGAAAAACCGGATGCTAGAGCAAGTTCAAGGTAGAAACAGAATTGAAGTTTCCTGTGACAGTAAATGGTTGTTTTGGTGTTTCCTGTGGCATTTCAGGCTCTAAAGTGAGAGTGAGTGCTCTGAAACACGAGTGACTCATGTTGGGTAGTCCCCAGTGTGCCCAAAGCCAACATTTAATCCTATAGGCCTGTGGTTTCCTGAGGATTAAGGATAGCTTTGCTCAAGGTGTAGATTACAAATAGACAGATCTGAGCATAGAGACCACTCTAAATGTGTTCATGGAGCAATTCTTGCTGGAGCAAGCACCACCCCAGACCCCAGGGGGACACACTGGCAGGTTTGGGCAATGCAAGCACAAAGCAGCACATTAAAAGTTTGCTTGATTATGTAATGCTACCCCATATCTAAAATCCTACTTCTCCTCAGAGTTTTACTCCCACCTGCAAAGAGGAAACCAAAACAGATTATTTCATTATATTTTTGTTTCTTAATACTCATCTCTTCCATCCTATTTTGACAGGGATATAAAGGCTACCCTGGACCGCCAGGTCACCCTGGAGACCAGGTGAGTTTTCCCAGTTCCCAACACTGAAACTTTAAGGAGGGATGGATATGCTGACTGGTGCTAGTTTGGCTCTGGTGCAGCCTGCTCCGTGTGGACAGCCAGCTCCTTCCAGGGAGCTCAGCATATTCTGGAATGTGCCGAGAGCTCTGGTGCTGCCACCAGACACTGACCCAGCATCAGCAACACGGTGGGAGGAGACTGCCTTGGACTTTGCAAATTTAATTTCTAATTTTTATTGCTCAACCATATTAAGTTTACTTGGGGGAAAGAAATACCAGGATAACCTCCTCCCCCTTTATTTGTCTTCGTACATTAATTTCACCTGGAGTTTACCAACCACATCATGTTAAGTACTAACATGTAATTCCCTTCCTGAAGCCCATTCCCCTTCTCCCCATTTCTCCCCCTCTTTATTTGGTTAAATATGATGTTTGCAGTGCAGTAAAAAAAAAAAAAAAAGGCAATGAATAGCAGGCCCTGTTAGCAGCAATGTTAAAGGATATTATACATGAATCCATTTAGTTTTGAAGAATTTTGGCAGTGCTTCCCCAGCAGTAAAACGGTTCCATATGCCAGATATAGATGCAGCCTTACACCTTCTCTTAGCCTCCTTGTTTCAGACTATCTGCTGCTTTCCCTGCAGATGGAGGGGGAAGGAGAAAGCCATGCTCAGTGCATGGATCCTATTGACTTTGCTTCTCTGGGTTTTCCCCCCCCTCACTAATTTATTCCACTATCTATCCTTAATATTTTTTTCCTCTCTGTAAATGTGCATCAGGTTCCACCTCCTTTTCCCCCAGCTCAAAGAATGGAGCAGCTAAAAATGCTTCCCAAGTGGGACATTCACCTGACCTTCTGTACCTTTTCTTTTTTCTTTCCAAAGGGAGAACGAGGACCAGCTGGAAGTCCAGGTGCCAAAGGTTATCCTGGCAGGCAGGTGCAGTAAATCTCATCGTGCTGTGCACAGACTAGGGATTTGGGTGTGCAGGTAGCTAAATATATGCCCTGCTAAATTCATGCCCCACTAAAGACAGTGCAGACCTCTAGAAAATGTCTGAGGATTTGAATATTTGACCCCTGAATATTTTCCTTCTTCCCTCCCCAAGTTGCTGTATCAATGATGTCGTCTTTCAAATCTGAAAGGCTGTTAGGAAATGTTTTGTGCCTATGATAGATAAAACTTGAATTTCTGCAGCAAATTCTGACAAAATTTTGCTTCAGTGTAACAACAGGGAAAAAAACCCCACACCAGCAGAGCAAAGAAACACACCTGCAAGCTGCTAACCTGGAATGGAAAAAAGTGTATTGTCAAAGAAGAAGATTTAGATGAACTCTCACTAGTAAAATGCACTAACATACACATATCTAAACACCTGTAAAATTATGCATGGACCATAAATATATAAATCACATTTGCAGACGCAGGAAGATAGTGAGAGTAAAGCAAGTCTTTGTGTGCATTCTGGAAAAGAAATTCACAAAGACAGCTACAGGAATGGAGGAGTGTGCACTGGAAAATGAATCAAGGTTGGACACTTTGCTGTCTTACTGATCTAAGATGCTGAGTAGTAGAAAGGAAATAAAGAGAAAGAATTTGTAAGACCTTAAATGAAATCTGTTGGAGGCAAGAGATCCAGCTCTGTAACATTTTGTGGTGAAATGAGATTGTCATGGTTTTCTAAAATGAACACATAAATGTTCGATTCTGCCACATTTATCTTTAAGCTAAAAGACCAGGCAGATGTCAAAAAGCCCAGGGGCTCTGTCATGAGTCTTTCAGGCTTATCGCGAGTTCAGATGTGAGATTTTTACACAGATGTCTCCAGGTTATTGGATTAAATGTGAATTAGATCTGCAGAAGAAGTCTACATCCCCCTGCCTCAGACTGTCAATAATGTATGGCCCATTTTAAATTGAAAATTAAATTGACACCTTGCTTAGCATGCTGGAGAGTGCAGATGGCAGAACTGGATGGGATCTTTATGCACCTGACTAAATGCTCCATTCATACCCTGAAAGGCTCTTAGAGATGTGCATGCCAAAGAGTCTCCTAGGTGTGAATGCATGTTAGATGACTAACAAGAAGAGGTCCAAGGTATTTTGGACAGACAAGGTTAATGAATGCTGTTCAGCAATTCAACCCTTCAGATAAGCAGGATGAAATCTGTGCCTTGACATTCGAAGAACAGAAATACCTTCTTAAAATGTGGTTTGGGTCAGGAAAGTGACATTTTTTCTTTTTTTTTTTAAGGCAGCTTTTTTCAGCATATCTCAATGCTGTGTGTATCCAGCATCAGAGCTGTTTACTTTACTGAGATTTTACTACTTGTTACTCCTGTCAGCTGTGCTGGCTCTGCAGCCCTGGGAGAGAGTGCTTGGCTCGGGTTTGGTTTGTGCATCACAGGCAGGATTGTTAACTTCACCCTGATGCCTGAAATCTTTGGCAACAGTGCAGGGGCCAGGAAAGAGCTCAGCCCGATTTCACATCCCAAGCTGAGCCTGCAGTGCTGCCAACTGAAGAAAATATGGATTTAACCTTTTTTTTTTTTTTTCTGTCCCAGAAAACCCCGACAACATTTGGAACTAGAAAAAAAAAAAAGTGATCTGGAAACTTGCTAAAGATGATAAACATGAAAATTCATTTTGCATTTTTACAGTGTTGTTCTTCTGCAGTACTTTAAGTGAGCAGCAACAGGCATAGAAGTAGAATGGGAAATGTATTTTCAATTCTTTCCACGGCTGTTGGTGCTGCAAAGGGTCAGAGATATCACAGTGCCTGCACTGCTAAGTGACTTTCTAGGCTGCAGAAATTAGAGAGGCTTTTTCACTGCATCAGTGTTCCCTAAACAGGTATTGGAATACATTTGCCATGGATATGTTTAGTTAGGCAGGAAAATGAAAGGAGGGCTGTTGAGCACAGAGCATCGCTGTGTGTCACATCCGAAATGTAATGCAACCTCTGGGCTCCCCACTGCCACAGCCCTTGTGGTCTTTATGACCAGAAATCTCTACTCCAGCCCCCGGGAAGGCTCACTACGTGCAGCAGTCTCAGGTTCTGCCAGGTCCCAGCTCACCAACAATGGGAGATTTGTTATTTGTATCATTTTGTCCTTTTTTTCTCCTTTGTTGATGCACCTTGGACTCAGCGCTTAAAGCAGAACCACACAGGGACGGTGCTGGGGGGTTGGCACTGCTCGTTATTTTAAGTTAAATCTTGTCCACATTTGTCTTTGTTTTTTCCCTTCTGTTCTAGGGTTTACCTGGCCCCATAGGGGAACCTGGCCCAAAAGGCACTCGGGTAAGCAGCCTTTCATTTGCCTTTTCTCTGCTTGTTTTTTATCAAAGCCTCCTCAAGAAACTTTATACTTGATTTTGCAATCCTGAAACTAGTTACTTTAAGTTGTTGGATTCAGAGGGTTTGAGCTGTGCACTGCTTGTTTATTGAAGCACTGCTAAATTTTTTGAATTATACATGGAATCTACCGTGATCAAAGTTCCCCTGTAGAGTGCTGGTGATAAAGTCAGAGCTCACATTGCAGGAGGGGAAAGAACAGCTTACAAATTCCTACCAGAGCCTGCAAGCCCCATCTCCCCAAGGCCTCTTCAGTTTCAGTAAGTGTGGTTCAGTGGTCTTTGACCACGCTGCACATGGGCTCATTTGGGTACAGTCCTGGTTTGGGAGTGATTTATATCATCATGCAGAACAGCAAGCCAGCATCTTGAAGCCATGTGCAAATACAAACAGTATCTCCTTCCTGCCTGGTTGTGCTCACCAAATATAATTGCTGGGGGTTTATTCTTACTGCAAAGGACTTTTTTTTTATTACCACTTAAGGCTCTTGTTAATCACATTTTGTTCTTTTCCTGCAATTATAAATTCACAATGAGATTCCAAGCCAATAAAATCCCCCATTTCTCTAACATGTGATACTTTCTCTATATACAGTAAATTCAACCAGCTGGCTTTCATCACTAGGAAAACTGCAAGGAATAAACAAATGCTGACCCTGTAGCTAGCTGTATTCCTGAGCTGGGAAGGGGGATGGCACGTTCAGTGTCCTGCAGGAGAGAGGAAGATCCAAGAGCACAGATTGCTCACCTCATTTCTGCAAGGGCTGAAGTTTTTCCTTGATGCATCTCTTTCACTGCCCTATCCAGGACCTTGTGTAATTATCGTGTGTGAGATGTGCAGAATGTCAGACTTGGAAATTATTTTCCACTCTGCACCCCTGAGTGCTGAGGACTGAAATATTTGTAAATACCCAAGAAAGCTATTTCTCAGTTCAGCTGCAGTCAGTCAGAATTGGGTATTAGGGTGAGATGTACACGTCTTGTGGATTAAGTAAGCCAGCTCTGGACTCTTCTCCATCTTCCACCTCTATTTTTTAATTCTGCAGGAAGAAGTTCAGGAGTAATGTAATTTGGTTTGGGATTCAGGAGACAAAGACAGACAGGATCATTTTAATGTAGCAGTATTTCCCAGCTAGGCATTATCCCTAAAGGAAACACAACCTGAAGGGAGTGATGGACTGGTGAAAAAGTTTGGTGGCGTTGGCAGTAAGAGATTTAGTGATGACAGAGAAAGAAAGATGAGAGAAGATCAGTGTTAGCACTTGGCTCTTGTATAACAGTGAGGTGCCCTGCTGAAATCCACTTCCTCTTGATTCGGCATGTTTGGCACAAATCAGTCCTTTGCAGGGGCCCAGCACACAAGGTAACTTTGTCCTGACTGCTGAGCAAAGGGATTAAACACAAGGCTGCCATTGTGGCAAGGGAAGGGGGAACGTGGCATTTTATGCAGCGTGTCTTGTCTGAGCAGGATCCCAAGGCCACAGAGAAATGTGTGGAAGGAGCAGGTTTTATGTGAAACACGTTGGTGCAAAGGAGGTTTCCTTACAGCTAGGTGTCAGAGGGTCTGGATGCACAAGATAAGCCTCACATATGGATCCAACGAGCCTGGAATGGCACATTCAGCCCCTCCCAGCCCAGGCAGAGCCCTCGGTGCTTTGGGGTTTGCACAAGGTCTTGGTGGTGTGACAGAGTGTGCGGGGACAGGCTTTGGGCAGAGCCAGGACTCGCTCCCCTCGGAGCCCTGGTGCCAGGAAAAGGGGTTTGCCTCAGAAGGGGCTGCATTGTGCGACCTCCAGGTGACAGAATACAAGCAGAAAGGGCTTGGTACAACAGGACAGCTGGAAATGATTGCCAAAGGCAGGGAAAGAGCCCTTGGGGAGACAAAACGAGGTGTAGGCCTGTGGATTACTTTCGCTCTCACTCTTGCTAACCTTGAACCAAGCTCCATTTCCCTCAGGTACACTTAGAGCCAGCCCAGGTAAGGTCTCTTCTTGCTGGCCTCTTCCTGCCTGGAGTCCTCATGATCCCTGGTGTGAGGGTATGTGCCCTTGGACTACATCGTGGAAGCCAGCACCATGCAGTCCATGGGCATATACACTTGCCTCAAGGTTTATTTCATCACGGCTGCCATTGACCAACGCTGGAGGTTGCTCTGCTGTCCAGGAAAGACAGACTGACTGGAAGCTAATGGAGGAATGTATTTTGACTACTTGTTTCCTCTTTCCTTTAGGGGTATATTGGTCTCCCAGGATTGTTTGGGCTACCAGGGGCTGATGGAGAACGAGTGAGTATTTTGTGAAGAAAACCTTGGTGTGTTGGTTGAATGCAGTTCTTCAGAGACTGATGTAACCTTCCCTATCCCTTGTTCCTGAGGAAAGAGATGAGCACACCTCATGTTTAACTGTGCCTTCCTTAGCCTCTTCCTACCCTGTGTCCCTGTATAATGCTGACATTCAGCTCAGGAGAACCCAGGCTTCAGGCAGGGCCATCAGATCTCGCTGTTGACTAGAGAGGAGTTTTTCTATATTTCTCCTGCACTTAAAAGTTTGCCTTCCTCCTCCCACTGGCTAGTTCATCTTAGTGGGATGGGGTGGGGTGGGGAGAATGCACGTAGAAATTCCCTGCTCCCACAGGAGTGACATCCCAGCCACGCTGTCTCAGCATTTTGGATGTCCAACTGGGGATGTCTGAAAAGAGCCTGGCTCTTGGAAGGGAGAGTGTCTGGGGTTTTCTGACAATGGCTTTCCTTCCAGTTGGATTGAGTTGGGGTGGGGGCAGGCAGCTGTGGCTGCTGTTCCCATGTGTCCTCCCTTCCTCCCATCCCTTCCCCAAACCCACGTGTTCAGAGCTTTGCAGGACCTCCCTTGCTTTTTTGCTCTTCGCCCCCACATCCCCCACCCACCTGCCCTCTTCCCATCCAAGGACCCAGCTCTTCCCACCACAAGAGCTCCTAAAGAATGTCGCTGGAAGATGAAGACTGTTCTATTCCAGCTTTTTCTCCCTCAAATGCAATCTCCAGAAACGAGAGGCCCCGGGAGCATGTGGGAGTTGAGAGTGTGTGTGCCTGCCTGGGAGGGGACTGCCCTGCTCTGTAGCGACGCTGATTTAATGCTTGTATAACTAAATAAGAAACACAAACACGAGTTCTGCAGCGACTGCCTCGGCGGTGGCCTTCACTCGGTTCCAGACCAGTAGCTTAATGACTGCTCCTGCTAAGCACAGCCCCAGCCTGCTGCCCTGGGTGGGGATGCTGCCTGCACGTGTCCTCAGGGAGGCCGTAGTTAATGGGTGAAGGTTAATTGTCTTCTGCTCTCGCAGCTGACTGCGAGTAGCTGACATTTTGATTCCCGAACAATGCCGCAGTCATTAGCCTGTTTTGCATTCTCCTTTCTCCTCTTGATTTGTTTTGTATTGTTGGTTGGCCGTTTGCTTTCTCAACCAGACGTATTATTATTTTTTTTTTCTCTGTGTTTTTTTTCCTTGCAGGGGATCCCTGGAGTTCCTGGGAAGAGGGGCAAGATGGGTAGGCCGGTAAAGTTTTTCCTCGTCTATTATGCAGACTTTGTTGAATGAAACTGGAAAGAAAACATCTGGCTTTTGGCTGGGTCCCTCCATATCTTCTGATGGGAACTAAAGGGGAGATCAAACAAACCTTTCCCTGTCTTTCTTCTCAAGTAGGAAGAAAAGCGAAGATAGAGATACTGTTATCTTCCTTTCTTCCACGCTCTGCCCACTCCGTGTTCTTTTTCACACTTATCTCCATGCTCCCTTGGGTCTTACACTTCTCAGATTCTCTTCCACAACGTCTTCCCCCCTTGTCCTCCCTCTGGTCAGCCTCTTCCCTGGATGCACCTTTTAATTCCCAGCCATGATTGCAACATTCCAGGTGTCCGTACTCGCTCTGTTACATCTCCTGATCTGTACTCTCACCAGCCCCATCCCGTTTGCTTCTTCTTACTGTGACTCTCTCCAACCCTTGTCCCATCCTGCTTTGTGTAATGCAAGATAGGAACCTTTTTGTCCTTGGTGGTGTGATAGATCAGGGGAAGACATGTTTGAGGAGCAAGGAGATCAGGTAGGTGTGAGAGCTTGGCCAGGAGGA
This sequence comes from Manacus vitellinus, assembly GCF_001715985.3. Taxonomy (NCBI): domain Eukaryota; kingdom Metazoa; phylum Chordata; class Aves; order Passeriformes; family Pipridae; genus Manacus; species Manacus vitellinus. The sequence goes on along the minus strand of NW_021940039.1, from coordinate 6,402,461 downwards.
GGAGGTGTTTGCAGGTAGGGCTGAAGACAAGGTGGGAGCTGTCAGAGCTGCATAGAAGAACGAGGAGGGTTGTTCTGACTGTATCAAAAAGCAAGAGCAGGTGGGGAAAATGTTGAAGTAAGCAAAGGAAACAAGGAAAGGACAGAAGTAAAGCCTTTCCCACATCAGCCTTCTTCCAAGCAGTTCTGCATGTCTCCTTTAGCAAACTGGATAAAGTTTTTTTCGCTCCAGGAATCGGTACAGAGATCAGACACGTTGGAGCTCTGTTCTATCTCATTGCCTTTGCACCTTGTCCTTTGGTTAATCTGAGTTTGTCTCGACCTCTGGACATCATTGCACTCACAGGCTTCCTGTGAAACGTCCACTCACCCACACACGGAAAAATCCAGTGCTTTCCCCTTGTCCCTCTTGCATGCAAAACGTGCTTCCCAGGAGTCCCACGCCTACCACTTGCTGGTGCTCCCACTGAAAAAGCCATGCAAACATCCCGAGAGTGCCACGTCCATCCTGGCTGTTCTTCTCTGCCTGGGATGGGGACAGGTCAAGCAGATTCTTTTGGGGAGTCGTGGAAATCTGCACCAGATCTTATGGTTTTGCAAGGGGCTGGTTGCACCAGAACCCCCCGTGATGAATAACTGCAGGGCCCGTGGATGTAACCATGACTCACTGGCCAGGGTAAAACAAACACAGCAACTGTCGTTAGGTGCAGGGGCTCTGCTCTCTGCCTCAGTTCTGCACAGAGCACACTGCAGTGTTCCAGCTGTTGGCTGGCCAAGATTTGTAATCTTCCAGGCAAGGGTTTTTGTCTGGCGGTCACTGTTACGAGCAAGGGGCTCCCCTGAGATCAGCGGGGAACCTCTCAGCGTGGAGACGTTTAGGCTGGGATCTAGAGAAGGGATTACATGGCTGAGCATGAGCACCATTGTTCTGCTTAGCTCCTTCAAAGAGTTTGGGCTCCATCCCTGTTTTATGATATCAGGTTTAATAAGAAATCTTGAATGGACCAATGCTGCTGATTTGTACTTCCAAGCGTGAACAGAAAGATTAAGTGACATCCAGAGTTATTCAGGAAATCACTGGGAGAATGGAAAGCAGGAGCCAGCTGACCTGGTTCCCTTCCCAACATTTATCTCCTGGCTGGTGCTGTCTCCCAGCTGGTTTAGGGTGTTTGTGAGCCTTCAGAGATTTTTCTGGTCTGTCCCATCTCTCCCATCCCCACATTTGCTGGCGCAGCTGCTGTTCCTGTGCTATCTCAGTGTTGTCATTGCAGGGGAGAGCACTTGGAAGCCCTTATTAGGTGCCATCACAGCTGGTAAATGCTCTGGAGAGTAGGGAAGGAGTTGATATCACACATATTTCTCTACCTAGCTTTGTCTGGGTGAAATGCTGAGCTGAGGAGGAGCAGGGGGCTGGGGGAGTTTGCATGTGACACCGTGGGCCTCTGAGAATGATGTAAGAGGGAATGATTAAAATAGAAGAACTGGACATGAGTCAGATCTTGAAATCCTTCCAGGGAAGTTAAGTTTTGCAGAGCTGTGAGGGACATGGTGAGTCTGTCGTGGAAGCAGTTGACTCCACCTCCCTGCCCAGCATCAGCGATGCGGGAGGCGAGTGCATCCCAACATGTGGGCCCTGGAACGCTGGAGAAGGAGAGGGCTGAGGGTGGGCTGGGGGGAGAGCTGTGATTGAAGTCCAATGCACAAAGGAGGCTGGAATAACATCTCCAGATCTGAGTGTTTTAGGGGTGGGCTGGAGAGCTGGGTCTGAAGTGGCTGGTCGCTTAAACCTTCGGTGTTGCCAATGCAGTGGCTGATAAGAATGGCTTTTATGATGTTTTTATGGATTTTTATGGAGTTCAGTTGAGCAGCTGATAAAAAAAAAAAAAGAGGATAAAAAAGGGCCTATTGGTGTGAGGGCAGCAGGGCTGTGGTCAGCACCTTGCTGGGGGAAGGAGTGAGAGAAGCTGTTGTTACCCTGTCTTGCCATGCACAGACAATGTGTCAGTTCTGGTTCATCTTTAGGAAGGAGCTGAGCTGTCACTGAAGGAAATGACCCATGGGAAGAGCAGGAGATAGAGCTGCTTCAAGAAACATCAAGCTGCAAGTGCTGTGCTTTTCTTACATTGTGGGAGATGGGTAGCCACAATCAGAAATATCTGCACTGCAGATTGTATTAAACTTCAAATAGCGTGGAATACTTTCAGAAGTTCCTAAGCCCTGCTAGAGGAAAAGACTTTAAAGCAAAATTTCAGGAAATATATCCAAAGAGCTTTGAGCTCTTTTTTAGTTAATTTTCATTTTTAATGTGTACTTATATCTTTCTTCATCCAGAGAATATCAGTGCTGCACCAGCGGTGTGGTTTTTGCTTACGGTCTCTTTTATTAGTAATATTATTTTAAAAGAGATAGAAAGAAAGGAGTAAAGTTTAGTTCCAAGCCATATTTAGTAATTCTTGGGTTCGTCTGAGGTCTGTTCACAAGTCAGTCAAATACAACTGAGGGTTCCTTATATTTTTATAAAAAAAATCGTGGTGCTGTTGATCCCGTGCCCAGAGCTCAGTTGAGTGCTCAGAGCCTCACTGTGTCAGGTACCACACAAACACCTTGTGAAAGAAAAGCCCTGGCCCAAAGGGTCCACAAACCAGCCCAGAGTCAAACCATCCCCAGGGCTGGAAGGTTTTGGTGACAGTAGCACAAGCAAGTCATTAATACCACAAGCAGATATCTCAGCTTCCCTGCCTGTCTCTCTCTGCTCATCATTACATTCATTCTTTTGTCCTCCTGTAGCTCATGTTTGTGAGTGATGCACCAGCTGTGTCCCACCAGCTGTCAGGTGCTGGGATGGGGCTTCCTGCTCACCTCAGGCAAGGGAGGGAGGCAAACACCTCCTGGCAGCTCTGCCAACAGGCTTCACCGAGCCTTTGGCAAGTGCCAGTGTGTTGCTGAAGAAACAGCTCGACAGGCAGAGTAGGTTGTGTGAGCAGCAGGCTCAGGGCGAGGGTTTGCATGCAGGATGCGTGGCCAGGTAGACTGACACCTCCACCTGTGAGAATGGCTGGAGGATGCCAGGGCAAGGTGGGGAGATGCTGCGTTGCTCTCTGATTGCACAGGAGCGGGACGTGGGACCTGCATTCTGCCCTTGACATGCAGTGTCAGACAGGCTGTTTGGCTCTTCTTGGCTGTGTGCAACACAGGGGTAGCACACTCCCTTTGGAGAGCTCTCCTTTGAGCTCAGCAGCTGGAGCTCAGCATGGGAATGCCAAGGATTATGGCTCGTGCGTCAAGGAAGATGTGATATAAAGTGGCACGTGGATTTCAAGTATTAGGGACCAGCGTGTAGGTGAGCCCAGAAGCCTCCCTTCCCTGTGCCTGGCAGCCCCAGCGTGCAGGCAGCGAGAGCCAGCAGTGATCTGGCAGCCACTGGGACGAAGCCTCAGTGTTTGTTGTGAGGATCAGCGTGGTGGCAAAGTGCCGGAGCTGGCACTGCTTCCCATGGGCTGACCACAGCCGGGATCCCCCTCGCCAGCTCTCAGCCTGGAACACGCCGGCTCCTTCTCGCCAGGCTGTTTGTCATGTCTGCTCTCCTCTCCCGTGTTGACTTATAGTGTATTGACTCCTGCCCCCAGTGAACACATGGTCACAATGTATTGTTTTTTCTGTCAGAAGAGGGTGTGATACCCCTGCCCTCCCCACAGGGTGGATAGGCTCTTGCATCACAAGAAAAAGCATTGCCTTGTGGGAGGCTCTAGATAGCCAAAAGCAGGGCTGCCTCTGGGTTAGGAAGGTTTCATTTTACAGCCTCCCCCAACCTTCTGATGGATGGCTGAGATAGCTTTGTGGGGAATGTCAGAGCGTGGGGTTTTGCCAAGTTACACAGTCTCAGCTGTTGTCCATGCAAACAATGGGGGGACATGCTTTGCCATGTGTCTGGGAAGGCTGGCATAACCACAAATTACTGAAAAAATAAATTTTGCTCCTCTCCGTAGGGACTAAGACCATAAACAGCTCCTCTCTTGCTCCAATCTTTTCTCTGCTTTGGATGCAGCTGAGACCCTTCCCTGCATTTGGAGTGAACCAAGAGTCTCCTGCACCACATGGGCTGAGATTTGGGAAACTGGTAACAGCATTTTAAAGTACCTGTAGGTAGGTGTGTAGGAGCTGATAGACAGGACTTGGATAGCTCTGTTTTGTGCCAGTGCCCCAGCATAGCACCAAAATGTTTGGTGCCTTCTTCAGGAACTGATTGATTTAAGAAAAATAATACACTTTTAATCATTCTATTTGCATGAAAAGTTCAATGGAGGTCCTGAAAGCGTCTATTTATTAGAGAGATTTAGCCCATGGATTGGATTTCTCCTGTTAGCCATCTAAGTTAATTCTTTGCTGTATTTTTTCTTTCCTAACCTAAATTTTTAAAATAGATTTGGTTTGAGCAATCAGTGACTTTTTTAATGCTGAAGTTGGACCCTGAAACTGGGCAGCTGGTCTCTCCACCCCCCTAAGCCTGGTTCACCTGGTTTCAGCCAGGCTGAAATGCAGGCATGAGCCCAGAGCAAATGTCACCATCTCTTTTTGGCCTGAATTGAGTTCCACATGTGTGGACCTTCCCAAATCTCTGTGGTGAGGTGCTCACATGGTTACTTACCACATGCTCCTATGTTCATGATTACATCATCCAAATAACCTGGAACGGTGGACAATATCAGCATGTATTTAATTTTTATAAGAATGGGCAAAACACAGTACTGAAAACACAGGGAAAAGGGTTTGAAAAGTGCCAAGACTCGTAACTTCTACTGAAAGAAAAGAAATAATCCCAAAGATGGGTTTTTTTCCTAAGAATGTCCCTAAGTGACTTGTCCGTCATCATTCAGAAATCTTGTGAGGAGTGGAACCAAGGTCTCCCAAGCACAAGATCATCTTTCATCCTTCAGAGAAATGCTCATTCATAAATCAAAGCTCAAAAATAATTATCTTTAGAGATTGTAAGGAAAAAATAATACAACTATCACTTTTGAGTCTGAAAGCATTTTGATCAGGAAAGCTTGACTATCTTGAGTAGTAGGCTGCTTGATTTGGAAATCTTGGCCATAAATAAGGAGGAGCAGTGGCAGGTTCAGTGCTCTCTGCCATTAGGATGTTGAATCTGTGCAAATGGAACTTGGTTAGGGCCCCACAGACAGGGAAGAGATCGTGTAGCAGCAGAAAAGGAACAGAGCAGGAGGGTGGGGGGGCTGGCATTTAACTTCAGTGATGTTTAGTTTAAGGGACTTCAGGAAATTTCTGCTGGTGTTGTTCTGGAGGGTTGTGCTTTGGCTGGAGGGAGAGTTATGTTTAAAAATGCCATGAAATCTTTATCCAAAGAGAAGGGGGCACGGAGCTGTGAAGTTTCCCAGGGAGAGAGAGCAAAGCTGCCTTTTGGGTGACAGAGGAATGGAGCTGCAGCAGGACCAACAGTCCATACCCAGCCAGGGATGGCATCTCCCTCTTTGCAGGGGTCAAAACTGCCACAGCCCCTGGTCTAGACTCCTACATGGAGTTACAGCTGGAGAGCAGGCACACCAAGAGCACAGGGTCTGCCAGGCTCCCTTTGGGATGACTCTCTGGGGCTGATCCAGCCCCTCGCCCACCTGCAGAGGAGACTCAGTCTGCTCTCCTCACCAAAAATGCTCTCAGAGGTGTAACCTGCCAACATAAGCTACACTTGTTTGTTTTATTCTCCTTCTTTTTTTCCAGTGAATGCTTTCTCTCACTCTCTCAACCTCAGTCCTTTTTCTCCACCACCTTTTTTTTTCTCCTTCTTTTTTTTTTCCCCCCTTACTTAAATTGTTTGACTTGCAAGTTCCATCCCTGGAGAGACTCCTGGGCAGTGATTCACCTGGCTGGAGCCAACTGGCAAATAGTCTTTTGCAGACAAGACAGGAGGGCCGGTTGGTTTGAGCAACTTCACCTTCAGCCAACAGGAAAATAAAATCCTATTTTTGGAGAAGGATTCTGCTGGCGCGAAGACCTGCCAGGATTCCTCGGAGCAGCAGCTGCCAGACTGCCTCCCTTACTCCTTCAGGGAAAGTGTTTTAAACTGAATCAGATGTTGTATACATACAACACACCCACCCACATGTGAACACCTGAAAAGATTTTGGAGGAGCAGAGGACATGGTGTGTCTGACCAGTCTCTGCTTCCAGGGACAAGACACAAAAAGCTGTGGTGTCTGCTGGGACCAGGAGGAACCTTTGGCTGACAACAGCCAGAAGAAAGGGCAGGCTGCTCCATTTGCTTTAAGCAGAGAAAGAAAGGAAGGGGAGGTGGAGGGGGATGTAATCCCCTGATGAAGGAGGAGCTGGTTCCAGTGTCTGTCTAGGTCTGGTTGTTCTCAGCAGGAGTCTCCTGGTGTGTGAAAGGATGCCCTTTGCAGAGAGTGGGGATGAAAAGGAATTAAAGCGCTATTGGAGCATCTCAAAGATAGAGGCTTTGTTACTGCTTCAGCTTCAGACTACTTGGTGTAATCTGGGATAAATCAGTTTGTGTCTCCCTGTGTCTCAGTTCACTGAGTGCAGCGAGGACAAACTGTGCAACCTCTGTAAAGCTCTGCTTGGGCTGGGACAGGGGAGCACAGGAGCACCAGGATCTTGCTTAGTGCAGAGCATCTGCTCGTGTGCTTTTCCTCCAAATCCCCTTCAAACTTCATCTTGCTTCTTTCATTGAACTTCTCCCTCAGACAATGTGAAATCCATTCAGCTGGACGTTTTCCCCCACCTCCTCTCTGTATTTCCCAGCTGTGAGGTAGAGCCAAAAGTTTTGTCATACCTGACTTGAGCGGCTGTGGAGGAGCACCCCGCAGGCTCTTGGCCAACACAACTTGTTAGTCGAGCGTTTTCCTCCCAGCTCTGCTGCCATTTGCCATTCCCTTCCCTGTCCTGGTCCTTCCCTGCATGCCCCCTCCCTCCCACAGAGCAGGCAGGACGCATGGCTCCATATTTTTCACTGGGATGTTTTCCGTTGCCATCCCGATTCCTGAGCACAGTTTCCAGGGACCAGTTCTCCTGGAAAAACAGCTGCACCCTGGAAAACTATGGATTTTCTGTACCAAAACCCCCTCTGCACTCACTTTGGGAAGGTCAGGAGACTCTGAATCTGCTGGGCTCTTTAATCTCTTTCACAAGTCCTCTGTAATGGGCTGCCAGTTGCGACCTGCCTGTCTGCCAGCACCATAAAATGAGCTTCCTGCCCCATGTGTTCTCCCTCAGTTTGGGCTCCTCAGGCTGCTGGAGCAGTGCATGGGAGAGGAGAGGTATTGCTGCTTACGGGAAAAAAACCCAATGGGATAACAAAGTCTGCTTGTAACTTTGAGGCTGCTTGTTTTGGTTGAATAGTGCTAGTTCTGTTCCTCAGGAACATCTCTCTTTTTTAGGCTCAGGCAGGAGAGGCACTGAAAAAATAGCTTTTACAGACGTGTGAGATCCAATAAATTAGGACACTGTGGTCACTGGAACTGTTATTGTGGTTTAAACTGCTACTGCTTACCCCATGGAAAGAAAGTGCTTTCTTTTTCATTAGGGGCTTAGAAGATTGATTGTTTCCTGCTGTGCAAGAGCTGTGCTGGGATAGCTTTCACGACCTGGTTTGGGTCTTTAGAGACTGCATGGATGCTGAAATATTCTCCTTCATGCCACAGCCACCAGCCTTAGCCTCATTTAATGTGCAAAAACCTGTTAATACTTGCGTGCTAAGCTCAACTGGTGGGCTAGGACTCCTGGGGTTAGTTGAATTAAAGCTGCTCTTTCCATTTGTCTCCTCCTCAGGGTTTGTTTTTTTACAGCTTGGGCCAAAAAGTGCCAGGGGACCACCCAGCAATGGGTGAACTGTGGCTGGGGGCTGGTCATGCCAGCAGCCAGATGGTGTTAAGGACAATCAGGTGTTGTCAAGGACAGGGCTTTAGTGCTGAGTGTTGTCCTGTGCCTGGCTGGTGTGCCAGTGATGCCAGCCCACACTGTTCTGGCTTTTCTTCTCAGTTCCCTTCCACTTTGACTCTTTTCCATCCAGTGTTGAGGGTGGGCAGGACCCCGAGCTCTGAGGGCAGTCACGGTGTGCTGTAAATGCCAGATCTCTTATTTACTGGGTAGCATTGGCCAAGTGAACTCAGGTGCTCAGCTTTGCATCAAAATACAGGAATAATCTGGTTTTCTAAATACATGGAGATCTAGTATTGGAAAGCCTGTGTAAAAGCTGGATTTTTATTAACTGTATTACCAAATGCCTCAAATCTCCTGTCTTTTAAGCAGCAAGGTAAGTGCTGGAAACGGAGGCATGAAAAGAAATCAGTGGGAAACATTTGAATTTAAATAGTTCCTTATCTGGACACTTTTATCCTGGCAGAGGAGCACATTGTTTATGTCACGTTGCAAGAGTTTTAAGCTAAATTTAGAAAATAGTTTTAGTCTGGAGCAAGCATTCCCCTAGGTGGTATTATGCTGCTGTAGCAATATCGTTTTCATTGTGCCATTCAAAGTAGTGAAACCTCCCCACGCTGGCAAAGAGCTTCTCTTGACAGCAGACACCTCAGCAGCCCCAGGGCCAGAGTGCTGCTCAGCAGCATCCATGGGTCACTCTGTGCCCAGCTCTACCCTCTGAGAAAGTAAAGATGCAGCTGAGGGAGTGCAGAAGGCTGTGACTGAAATCTGCAGCAGTCTAAGTACAGTATCAATCTATGCACACTCATATTTTCCTTGGCAAGCTGTATGACTGTAAACAGCAAAGTATTCCAAGGCAGTCTTTTTTTTTTTCTTTCTCTTGACTGAGCAATGAGTTTTCCCTGCACATCTCTCTTCTGATTTGATTGATTCAGCATGTAGCAGAGTTATTTCCCCCCCTTTTTTCATTAAAGAAAATTGTAGGCCCCCTGCCTTCTCGTTATATTTGACGTCTTTGTCTCTAGATGGCAGAAGGCAGTTTCCAGTGGTTGCTTACCACAGCTTCTTGGCATGTGCACAGGCCTGAGGGATGTAGTGCCTAGCTGGAAAAAGGCAGACAACTTTCCCGTTCACAGGATTCCCATAAAATAGAAGTGCTGAATCCAAGCAAGCAATAGCTTGGGTTTATTCAGGAGTGTGCTCTGCATGCTGGAGGGAATTGGTACAGAAGAGGTGAAATGCTGGCTCTGAGCTCAGTGGCAAAATTTTGGTTGTTTTAAACAGCTCTCCCATCTCTCACCTTAGGTATGACCAAGTATCTTTTTACCCAGTTGTGTTGACCAGGAGTTATAAACCCTTGAAGGCGAAGGAAAGCCTTGGATGACACCTTTGACTCCCAGAGTTTCCTGTTCTGTCTGCTGTGATCATTTCAATTTTCAGTATTGCTGATGGGTTTCCAGATTGTGTGTTGCTGTTGCATTTCACTTGCCTCAGGTTTGCTTTTCCCAAGTACCCAGTGTTTGTAGTAAACAGGGGATCAGGCAGGAGGAGAGAGCATCCTTCTGGCTCAGCAAGGACCATCCTCTCCTTGCCTGCTTCATCCCTGTCTCTTAAGCTCTCAGCTAGTCCAGAACATGGTTGTGTTGTTCTTTGTGTCTCTGGTGAGTTTTACCAGAACTCCCAATTTGAGTCAGAAGGAACACACCCAGTAGCAGTTGCAACTTGTTGATGTGCCTCTGGAGCACATCTCCTAGTGTAGCCTCAACTAAGAAATGCTGCTTACTCTCTAAAACTGCTGCATCCAAAACAAGAGGGAGCAGGGGTGGTTCCAAACTGAAGCACAGAGGTAAATGTTCTGGCTAAAAAGCCTTTTGTATGCAAATATATTCCTTAATTTTCCATCTTGATGGCCACAGTCAGAACAGTGTGGAGAATAATGTGGGATTTCAGCCCTGGATGGATTAACCAAACCCAGGAGTCAAAGACTGGGGCTGGGCTCTATGTACGCTCTGGCCATGGGGAGCTTCCCTGGCAGATGATTTTCCTTTTGGCTCAGAGTCAGAGGAGGTGGATGCTGTGTCATGTTTTATCTCACTCCATCTGAAGGATCATGCAAGGGAAAAGTGGAGAGTCACAGCCCTCTCCTGCCTCAGTGTCACAGCCTCCACTGCAGCTGAAGTTTGGAGTAGCCCTGAAGTGCTGATGTTTGAGCTGGTCCCTGATGGCTCTTGGCAGCCTCCTCCCTGCCAGTCCTGTGGTAAAGGAAGTTCAAGTTCAGGGGAAAATTAAGTCCAATCCATCTTAAACTCAACTGCTTCCTCCTTGTAAGTGTCAGTGGAGTGACTAAGAGGGTTTCCTAACCCCGGAGGTTGCATGCCCCTGTCTGCTGAGCACTTCCTGAGGGAGATAGAGCAGGACAGGACAGGGAAGAGCAAGCTGCTGTGGGATTTATTTGTAGCAGGGAGTTAGGGGGGCTTGGTGGGATAGCTCAGGGTCTGTCTAAGAGTGTGAGAGAACGTGTCACACCACCATGTTCTGGCTCTGGCTCAGTACCTCCACTCCCTCCTCTATAATTGTCTGAAGTCTTCCAAATTTGTATCGGATATAATGAGATGATGAAGTTGTCTTTTGTGGTGACTTTTTCATGTAGTAAACATGGCCTTTCACAGCTCTGGGGTGTGGACTGTAATGAGTTTGGAACCGTTTGTTTCTCTGGCAAGCTGAAAGGGAGTGAATTCACCAGGAATCTTTGATCAGCTCCATTAAGCATCTGTATGGGCTCCAACAGGCATTAGACTGCCCAGCTATCCTATGAGAAGGGGGTGCTGTTAAAATGACTGTGTTGGGAGATAGGATGAAATAATTCAGATTGGCAATCCATTTTTTAATATAGTCATTGCAGTGAGATTTATAAATTCTTCCAGAACATAAAAGTGCTGACTTTTAAGGAAGTATCCTGTCAACAGGATATTCCTACCTGAAAGAGGCTAGAAAGCACTGTATCTTTAAACACAGAGCTTGATATTCCAAATGTGGGATTATTGTTTCACGTGTAAACTACACAGGATTGCATATTCCTTGTTGGATGTACCAGAGTATGTGGATGAAGCAAATGAAGGACAGCAGCACTGATTTCCACCCTTTCTCCCTGCTATGCACACTCACATTGTCTTTCAAACCTCACTTGCCATGCCCAGGGCTGACAACTGGTGCTAAGAAAAGGCAGGGCTGGACAGAACCCGCAAGAGAAGGTGTGAACAAGTCAAGTCCAGCAGCTTCAGCACTGGGCAAGGAAAAAGCCTTCCCTGTCTTCTCATCGAGTCTCCCCCTCAAGGCTCCCGTTCGTGAATGTGCATTTCCCATCCGAGCTCATAAAAAGTCCTTCTGGTTACCCATCATTGGCCCCAGGAGAGAGCAGTGAATCAGCTTTTGGCCTTGTCGAGCTCCTTGCTGAGCAGATGTGCTCATGGGGCAGAAATGGTTTGGATGAGGACACACAGGCTGGTTGTCCCACATGTCCCTGTGCCCTACTGCTTTCCCAAGTGCTGCACTGGGTGCAGGGGGATGCATTTTGTAACTGACTGTCTTTACACCAGGCAGCCTCAATAACTAACACTCATGTTTGCCTCCTCTCCTCAGGGTTTTCCTGGTAATTTTGGGGAACGAGGACCTCCAGGCATCGATGGGAACCCTGTAAGTTGATAACTTTTTCCTTCCTTTCTTTCTGTTGCAGTAGATGCTGTACTGCATCATGCTTAGTTAGAGCTGAGTGAAGCTTTTGAGTTTGGTGTCAGCTGCTGGCTGGTTTTATCCCTCCTGAGAAACAAATGTACATCCCTGCCCTGCTCAAGCTGCCCTGCTGTGAATTCTTGTATTCAATTCCTGTAACTGCCAGCTCATCACTTGCCATTAGCTTTCTGTCTCTCTCTCTTGCCTTCCTTGCACCTCACTCTTGATAGTTGCTTTCTCATCCTGAGGATGTGACTAGAAGAAAATCAGGAGAGAATGGGCAGGGATGTTGCTCTGGCTGAGCAGGCAGTGGTTGGACAGTGTTGTCCATACCACAGGACACAGGAAGTGCCAGATTCCCCACTCCAGTGTCTGGGAGCACTGAGGGATTTACTCCCCAGGCTGCTGCCCTGGAACTCCACAGGGAGAAGTCTCCAGAGCTCTTGGCCTCCCTCTGGTCTTCATCTGACCCCTGCTGGCTTACTAAGAATGGGATGTGTCTCCTGGGAATTGGGTCAGAATGGTCACAGAGACCATTTAAGCAGCTGAGTGCTGATAAGGTTTAATTTGCTCTGCTCTTGTAGCACTTAACACCACACAGTTGGGGATGTGTTGTGTTTTCCTCTTCTCTCAGAACATGCCCTCATGGATTGCAATAGTTCTCAGATGTATTAATTATTCTTAATTATTTTCTGAATGACTTTGTTGGTTCTCCCTCAATTAGCATGTGAGCAGCACTGATTCATCTTTGAAATTCCTGCTGTCTTGGTTATTCACACATAATCACCGTTGCTGCTCTGGTGTTTGACGGGATGATTTGTGTGAAGTAACCCACTCCACATGTGTCTGCAAGTTCCCATTTTTCATATATGCAGCCTAAAAGTTATTTTCACAACCTACTCCAATCACCAAGCCAAGTTCAGCTACACTCCATCTTTTGTGGGAATTCAGCACAAGAGTCATAAACGCAGTGAACTGAAAGAATTTGATTCCCAAGGAATTCTTCTGCAGGACTTTTCCCATCCTTCAGTCAACTTAAGCCATGGGCCAGAGTGGAATCAGTAGTCCCAAAGTAGAAGCCTTTCTGATTGTATTGCTATTTCCAGCCAGCCCACCAGGAAGAGCAGGAATCCTGGAGGTCAGGAAGACCTTTTTTTTTTTTTTTTTCCCAAATAATTTATTTTGTTTTCTTTTAAACATGCAAGTTGTCTAAGCCCCATTCAGAAGATGTGCTCAATGCCAGCCAGCTGAATGGCCGTTCCCAGAGCAGCAAATGTCCCTTCCCTTAATTCACCCAGAACCATCGCTCTTCTTTCATCTTATCAACGGCTTTTAAATATTAATGTGCCTCGGAGGTTGCAGAATGAAAACAGCCTGTTTTTCGGCTGACTTAAAGGGAGGTTCACAGGGTCACGAGCGGAGTCACAGACGCAGAAAAATGCCAGAAAGTCTGTTTGTGGAGCACACAAATATGCCGGGTTTGGTAGGTGGGGGGTGCTGAACTGCCGGCAGGCGGGAGGGCTGCCACGGTCCGGGGCTGCCACATCCTCTGTTTGATCCGCTGCTCTCTCGCGGGGATGGCTGAAGCCGACAGTCTGTGATCTGCTTTCCGTCCCCTCCAGGCAGAGCACAGGCTCTTCCAACCCCGGGGGCCTTCTTCCGTCCTACCAGCTCGCTGAGAAATGTTGAGCCATCGCATTCCAGATCCCCCGTTCCCGGAGTGCTTAGCCACTCCAATTAGGCTCTTAATCACAGGAATTAGACATGGGAAAGGGCTGTTGATTCATCTCCTTCTCTCTTGTCCCAGTGCCCGGTTCATGCACTGAAGAAAGGAGAATAGAGCCTGATTTCCCTCACAGGTCAGGGACCAGCCTGTCATTACTGAGGGCCAGGAAAGACCACTTGTAAATCCTTCATTTCCCAGGGCAGAGAATGGCTCCAATTAACAACTAGTCTGTCCACATCTCTCAGGGGAGTCCACCCCCTCCTCTTCCAAGAGGAAATCCTCTTCCGTTAGCCATGAGGTCATGCATTTCAACATATATCCTTTCTCTTGAGGAATATCCACATGACATAACTCAGACATATGGGAAGTCCCTCTTGAAACTTGTGGCACCAAGAGCTGACCATCCACCCAGTCCACAGTCCAGCCACCCTGGGAGCCTTCAGAGCTTCCTGGGAAACCCAGGCCACCATGCAGCTCCTGTGCTCAGCATTCCTGGGATACTCCCTCTTCTTGCTGAGCTTAGTAATGCCAGGCCTTGACTATAAGCTTAAAGCCAACCTTATAACAGTAGCTCTGAGGACACAGCAATCCCACCCATGAGGAACAATTGCTCCCCAGATGTCCCAAGTATGCAGGAAAGGAACCGGCCATAAAAAAGCAATTTTAGGCTGGTTGAGATTATGAAACACTTTTTGTGTGTGCTTGCCCAATAGTCCTTTACTCCACTTCCCATAAAATAAACACACGTAACCCTTTACCCAAGGAGCCTGAGCACATTGAGTCACGTTGCGTCCCCTTCTCTTTCCTTCTTCCACAAGGCAAATCTTTCCATAAAAGGGGAGCTTTATTGCACTGGAGGGGACTCCACCAGATGTGCACCATAAACTGAGCTGGGCTGTCAAAGAAAGTAGCCAGTGTGATCCAGAGCAGGGGTAGGGCTGTCTGAGCCAAGGGGAAGTTCAGCATTTCCAATGCACTTGTTTTGAGAGGCCCCATTGGAGATGGAGGTGTGTAAGAGCAGGTCCTTGCCCTGACAGCCAACCCACTGTCAGCATGGCCAGGGAGGTCACCGAGGGAGACACAGGACAGGCTGAGCACCCCATGGTTGCTGAAGCCCTTAGAGACCTGGATAGATGAGCTGTGGGGGTTTGACACAGATTCTCTGCTGCACTTCAGCTGGAGGTGCCATCAGGCACCTGCTGGTGCTCCTGGCACCTGCAAGTCTTTGGAAAGATCACACAGAGGGAGTTTGTGGTGAAGCTGAGAAGCCAAACCAGCTCCACAAGCCCCAACAGCAGTCTGTCCCTCAGAATGACAAATTCCAAGGTGCTCTTGGAAAGCTTCTAAGAGGATCTGATGCTTTTCAAAATGTTCCAGCTTGGGAGTGGTTTGTGAGAGATGGCAGATGAGCACAGAGCCCAAGAGGAAATCTCTGCAGTCTGTCTCCTGCTCTCTGCAGGGAGATTAAAAGGGACTCATCCTTTAAGCAAGTGCTGGGATCCCTGCAGAGAGCTCCCTGCTCCAGGGACAGAGGGGCTGAGCCAGCTCCCTCCAGACCAGCTGCTGTTTGAAGACCAGGGCTTTTCCTGAAAATTAAAGAAATGGCTAATTGATGGTCTGGGCAGAAGCCCGGGTGGATGAGGCAGAGGATGCTGCTGATTCCCCACCTTCAACCAGCTCTTGGATAGAGAGGAAGCAGCCTCAGAGTGTCCTGTGTGACAGTGACAATCCCAGGACCCACTGGCCAGGATCAGAAGCTGCTGTACCCTCTCCCCAAATTACCTAGTTTCATTTTCATGCAGATCTTCCTTTTATTATGAGTTTTTTGTTACTCAACCACTCCAAAAAACTCACCTTTCCCAATGCTAAGCAGCAGCTTTCCTCTCCTTCCCACCTTGCCGTCCCCATTCTCCCTCCCCACTCCAGTCCCTCTCCCTGCCCATGGCAGGATCTCACCTGGGACAGGCTCCCACCTCTCCCCTGCCTGCACAGTCAAATACTCCTTTCATCCAGCCTGCTCCTGGGAGGGAAGGCAGCCCTGGGAATAACTGGCCAACAACAAGCAGCCCTGTGTCTGCCAAGGATGTGCTCGCAAGAGCGCTCCTGGAGATGGAAGTTCTGGATCACTTTGGCTGGGAAAGGGCCTGGGGGGGAGGAAGGGAGGTATGGAGGGAGGAGGGACGGTCTTTTCCCTTCCTTCAAGCTCTTGAAACACTGAACTGCCTTTCAGCCTCTCCTTCTCTATAAAGTGTTCGTAACCGAGTGGGTTTGTGTTTCCTTTTAGGGAGAATTGGGAGCCCCAGGTCCTCCTGGAGTCCTTGGACTCATTGTAAGTACAAAAACAAATGGAGATCTGGCTTCTCGGGCTTTAACCCTTTCAACCTGTATAACTACACACAGATTTTCCTCTTCCTGTGGCAGGGCAGGGAGCAGGATGACTGTTTGCATGGGGGAAGCATGACATCTGGGGAGAGAGGGGGTTTCCTGGTGGAATGGGAGGTGAAGGAGGGCAAACCCTTTCCAAGCAAAAGGAAGCAGATTAAAGGTTTGCTGTTAGTTCCTTTTTACGTGATAGCTTGCCCTTTTGATCACATTTGCCAGGGTATTTCTTCAAAGATGCAACATTCATTCCACACCAGGATCTGTTGCCTCTTAAAAAGCAAGTCCCTGTAAACAGTGACCTCAGAGACACACAGTTCTTGTTCACTGGAGAAACTGTGGGCAGGAACAGTCTGTCCTCTGGGAGTGCAGGAATTTTATGTGCACCCTCACCATCCCATCACTAATCCAGGTAATTATGTACACAGCCAAATTCCACTCTTCATTACACTCTTCTCCAGCAGGAGACAAATGGCTGTAAGGATGGGTGGCAACTCCTCCTCTGGCAGCTGTGCTGGGGGTTAGTGAATGCCCAGCTGAACATATTAGGGTTTATTTTTAGGTCTCAGTACTTGTTTCAGGTTGTTCCCTTCCATGCACAAAAAGGGGTTGGCTCTGTTAGTACTACAGCATTCTTTCAAGATGATTCCTCCTCAGCTATGATAATCCATGGAAACTCAACTTGCAATGAATGGTTAAAAACCTTTCCCCTTCTGCCTTTCCATATCTTAAATTATGGGAGTGTGTATGTCAGCTGAGATCAAGGCCTTGATTGCACTAGACAGTGCACAAACACAGAGCACCAAACCCAGAAATCTTATATTCCTTGAAGGAAAAGCAGGAAATATGGTGGAACACCCATCTCAGAGATTGGGGATTGGGGCAGAGGTGAATTAAGGCTTCAGAAAGTTTTCCATGGAGCCAGGAATTAGGTCTGTGTTTCCTCTCATTAGAGGAGATGAAAGAAGCTGCTTTAGCCATAGAAGCAGGAAGGATGTGCTCCTGGCAAAGAGCTGGAAGAGGAAGATTACTGTTTAAAATAATACCATTGAAGGTATGGTCCAAATTGGATCATATT
The DNA here is from genome assembly GCF_001715985.3 of Manacus vitellinus. Lineage (NCBI taxonomy): Eukaryota > Metazoa > Chordata > Aves > Passeriformes > Pipridae > Manacus > Manacus vitellinus. The sequence continues at coordinate 6,385,639 of NW_021940039.1, read as the reverse complement.
TCTCCTTGCTTTTGGAAAAATTTCTCTTTACCTGATTGCCATTATCTCACAGTTATTTGTTTGTTAGAAAGTGAAAAGTTAGACATGTCAATTGTGATTATGATCCTTCCAGAGATGATGGAATCAGAGGCTGCCTGTCCTCCCCTCCACGACCTCCTCCACCCTCCTGGGGAGAAGGGGGCACATCCATCCTGCCTTCTCCTCCCTGTGGGACAGCTCCAACCTCCTTCCCTGGGGTCTGCACATGGGACTCACACTGCAGGGCATGGAGAAGGTGACAGATGGATGTTAGATGCAAGCTGGGCCCCATTCAGTCCCTTCCTCCTTCCCACCTACAGCCACCCCAGGAATCAGCCAGGCTCCCGGTTGCCTCCCGCACCACGCAGGGGTTTGGTGACTGAAGAGCAGAATTAGAAGTAACTAAAGCTTCTTGCTCTTCTAATTAACCATGTGGGCAAAGCCTTAAGCAAACTTGTTCCTACAAGCAGCCTTTATGCCAGGAGGTATGAAAAGGGCTCTGTTGGGGTGGCTGCAGCCCGGCACTCCCCACGTGGCCACGGGCCTGGGGCTGCAGCCGGAGAAACGCTCCTTCAGGGAGCTGCCCTGTTTATTTACACACTGAGGCCAGACTGGTGCACCCCGTCACTGACTCTCTTCACGGCAGAAAGCAGCCAGAGCCCGTTTAAATGCCGGCACTGAAGGGTTTCTGTTGTACAGCACACGTGGGGACAAGGGCAGCCGTGAGCCCCGCTGTCCTCCTGCGCTGTCCCACACGATGCCACGCTGACTTCCCGCTGCAGCACCTCCGTGTTTCATACCTCCTGTTTCTCCCCTCTCCTCCCCGTATCACTTTGATATATCAGAGCTCAGTAGTCACCCAAATTTCCTGACTGTTGCCTTTTTTTGCTGTGTGGGTCTGTGTCCTTTTTAACACACCCTCAGACTCTTTCCGGAGAACTCAGGAATGTTGTGGTAGTTTCTTTCTGAGAACAGCAATAACTTCACCAAGAATAAATAACATCCTAGGATTGTCTTAAACCAGCTCAATATTTTAATTTTTCAAATAGTGGAAGAGGGAAATTTAACCATACAAAAGTTAAGAAGAACGTTAAAAAAGAAAATTCTTAGATCCTACCACAGTTGCAAATTTCAAGGTGGTTCCTTAATTAATTTTCTATTATTTTGCCATCAATTTACCAGCCTGAATTCCTGATCTACTTTTTAAGAGGCTGTATACACATTATAAGTCTCTTGACTCGTGCCAGGACGATTCTGCTGAGGTCAGTGGTGCAATTCTTCAGGGATACTGAGACCAGGTAGCAGAGGAATATCACCCCACGTGCAGTGATTTGTTCATTTTGCACCTAATGACTTGGGTCACTTTCTTTCTCCTACTAGGGTGACATGGGCCCTGTGGGACCGATTGGCTATCCAGGACCAAAAGGATTAAAGGTGAGAGAGTAGCTGAGCTGTGTGAGCTCTCATCCCTCCTCAGGGGGGCTGAAGGTTTCTCTGTTCCTCCCTTGGGCCGTGGTGACTGTCCTGAGAGAAAGGACGGGCAGCAGTGATGAGTGTCCACTGTCCCAGGCACACAACTGTTGAACACAACATCCCACTGGTGGTCTGCAGTAGGTGTAAGTTAGTGGAGAATTCCAGACGCATTTTCCCTGTGTGCCTCCAGCCCACAAAGGGTGTTTAAAGAACGTGTGATGGAGCACACCTTGGGAGCAGTCTGGCATTTGGCCTTCAGACTGTGCCAGGCCAATGCTGTGCATCTGAGGCACCAACCCCACCAGGGACATCAATGTCACAGACCTGAGCAACTCTCCACTGTGGCTCAGCCTCACTCTGAACTTTGTTTTGTTTCAGGGGCTGATGGGAAACCCTGGAGAACATGGACTGAAAGGTGATAAGGTGATCTGAATACTCCCTTATTGCACTGTGTTTTAATTTTGCATGTGAAATCCCCTTTCTAGTTTCTCTTTCTTATTCAGCACCACGGTACTGGTTCCACTCTGGCTGTCTCTGCCCCCAAGCTCCCACCCTGCCTCCATTCCTGACACTCCAGTCTTAATTTTAATTCCTTTGATGATATCTGCCCCATCCCCTTTTCCATGGAGTTCTAGTATAGATCAGTTATGCTCAGATCCTCTTTGGAGCTCCCAGCTCCCACTGATGATGACAGTAACTGCGTGATTATCTGGTGTTTGACAGTTTTTATGCTTTTATATTGATTACATGATGTGATAGGGAGGAGGATGAACATCTAACACTGACCATAAATAAATTTATATAAATGCATTTAGGGGAAACATGTGATGTGACAAAGCAGCACTGGATCAAACAAACCAGGTGGATCGCCTGGAAAAACTGTTCTGTGTTAGATACCTCTGCTCCTGTTCAGAGACACTCACCTAAGTTTGGCCTCCTGCTGAGAGGAAAGTGCCTTGCCCCAAACTGATATAAATCACTTGAGAAAGAGCAAAATGTAGAGAAGCCTCCATTGCAGTGATTTAGTGGTGCTGGCACAAAAGCACTCAGCTTGAGCTGGATCAGCATGAAGCTGTGTGTGTAAATGTCTCACTGTCACGAGAACCATCCTCCTGCAGATATTGGACCATAGGATTTATTTAGTCTGAAAGAGTGGGAGGTGCAATCATTTATTGCTGGCTCTGATTGTTCAGGAGGGCAGTGGAAAATGACCATTAAATGTATTATCCTCCTCCCGTTGGAGGTTTTATTCTCTCGTTAGATGTTTGCTTTTAGAGGATGATTTAGCAGCCCAAAACTGCACAGGGGGGAATAGTGTCAAGCCAGTTGATTCAACTCTCCTTATATTATAGCAGCTCCTTGCCAGGGCTCCTGTGTCTGCAGTTTCCATTTCTCCCCTGTACTGCCTTTTCTCTTCTGTAGAGGGGAAGAAAGGGCAAGAGAAAGATTTTTTTTTTTCTGAAGGACAAGCTTAAGACACTATAACTGGTTTCTTGTCTCAACACCAGTTCCTAGAGCCCATGGACTCTTCTGTCTGCTCCTTGGAATAAATAGTTTACTATATTAAGAATCACCAAGATTTAAATCATTGTTTAGCAAAATTAGCCTTCCTGGACATTAATCTCCATCACTTTACACAAACTGCTCTGTTTATCTCCAGTATTTCCCCAGCCACTGCTGTTGCAGTAAACCAGATGGTTTGCAGCTCTTCCTGGAGTCATCCAGAATTTAATGATGTATTTTACGGCTTTGGTCTCCCCACAGAATGGGTCATCCTTCTGTTTCCATTTCTGTGTTTTCATGGAGGCAAGGAGAGGGGGCAGAGAGGGTTGTGCTGCTCTTACAGGAAGAAGTAAAATTACTGCATAACCCTGAAATAAAGAGTGGCCTTGAGAAGACCACATGGGGTGATGAGTGCAGGGGAAAGGTGGAGGAAGCGGAGGAAATCCCAGCTACTTGTTCACATGAAGGATTTTTATGAATCAGGACATCTGTAACTTGTGAAGGACGTGGCTCAGGCAAATACCTCTGGAGTTGTGCAGTGTTAGCTGCCTTTGTGCTGAGCACAAAGGGAGAAGAGATGCCCAGCTGAGGGCAAAATGAGGAGGATTTTTTGCACAGTGACCTCCTCTGCATCCTACAGACAGGAAATATATCCCACAGACAGCAAACACATCCCACAGACAGCGAACACCCCTCGTAGCCGTGGGTTGGTCCCTTCCCTCATATCCCCTTTCTGTTCGTGTTGGGTTACGAAGGGCCTCGGGGTTTCTGCTGCTGCATTTCTTTTTATAGGTGAAACATGAAACACAGGCAACATCCCATGGGCAGAGCCTGTTTGTAATTTCAGATTCTACATTCCTTTTCCTCCCCCATAAGCAAAGTCCTTGCAGACCCGTTTCGTCATCTCGGCATCCCGGTTTTTAATAATAAACATGCCTGACCTCTTTCCTCCATATTTCTTCCCTCACTTTAAGGACACAGACCCCGAGTCAAGGCAGGTGAAAAGCAATGCCCTGGTCCTCAGTTCTGGTTTCAGATATTAACAGCCAGAGATGGATCATTCATGCCATGACATTTTGCTGTGCTATCTCAATAACACGTGAACATCTTGTGGTCAAGTCCAGCTCAAGATAAAAGATGTGTTTTGTCTTCCCTGCTTCCTTCTTACCCTCTCCAATGCCCATTTCTCAGAGTTGTTTGAAAGCTGGTTTTCCTGTCAGGCTGCCACTATCCCATTTTTCCTGAAGGTCAGAGATAAAGATTTGTTCCTGCCTTTTGCTGTGCTCAGGAAACTCTTTTCTTACAGTAGCCATTTTTTAATGTCCAAGTATTTCTTCCAAAACGGTATTTAAATGACCATTTACTGACTGGGTAGAAAACTGCTTAATGAAAAAAAGTAATCTTTCTTTTTTGACCCTCAGAATAGATGATAAAGACAAACCTCAGAGCCAACCTCTCACTTTCCAGAAAAACTGTTTTCATGCTGTCTTCTGTCGGGAGCCAGAATTAAGTAGATTTCAGTGGCTTAAGCTTTGGACTAAATAAAAAAAGTAGAAAATTCAGAGAAGATGAGAGAAATCTGGAAATGAGCTGGGTCATACAGTAGGTTTTTTGCCATCTTTATTGTATCCAATACATGGGGTTCATCTGAACTGAAGCTGTGTAAAGAGCTGATTGTTTCCATTTTGCATTGCCAAAAAAAAATAACTAGATGGAAAATAGTTTAGATGAAGCAAAATGTTGGTTATTTGAGTCAAATTAAAATATTTTAGGTTAAAAAACAAATGAGTTAAATCAATTTAACTTTTTTTTTTTTAGGAGCAACATTTTAATTTCGCTATATAAAAGATTTGTTTTGAAGATGGTTCAGTGAAATGTTCCGGGAACATTTACCAAAACATTCAAGCAAATTTAGCATGAATCCATGAAGTGTTTCCATCATTGAATCTGCATAGTTCTTAATTATTCTCCTTCCGAAAAAGTTGCCTTTGAAAAGTCTTTCCCAAATCCAGCTTTAACCGTCCACAATTTCATTATCCCCTGCATGTTACCATAGTAGTTACAATTATTTCAGCTCTCTGGTAGCGGGTGGTTTTTCTGGAGTGAAGGAGACTTCCTCTGTCATCTCTCTGTAGACTTTGGCTCTGTTGCAGGGCTCCATATGTCTTCCATGTGGACCATGTTTAAATGTATAGCTCTGTGCTCTGGTGTGGCTCGTTCCCTTGCTGGGAAGCCAAGTTCAGAGGCGTGTGCTGTGCATGGGACAGAGTTCCTCTAACAGCTATTTTTGTTGGGCCTTGTCATGGTACGGAGTTATTATAGTCATTCCTCCTTTGACTTCCCAAGTAGAATTTTCCTTTCTCTGCCCCATCATTGACTCATCCTTTGTTTAAGTAAATCACTAAATAAATGAGTTTGGAAGGGGCATCAGGAGGTCATCTGGTCCAGCAAGCTACTCACAGCAGGGCTAAGAGCCAATGCAAGGTAGTCCACTGCTCCTTGGAAAACCTTCAGGGATACTTATTTTCTACCCAGGGAGTCAGAATTTGTTATGATGGTCCAAAGAGCCTACCCCTCCCAGGGAATCTCAGCCCAGATATTGGCAGTGAGATGGTACTAAAGCGTTACTAGAAGTTACTTTTGTTTTCTTATGGAAGAGGATTGATGGTTGATGCCAGCACTAGGATATGCTCACAGAAACTCTGAGGATTGTTTTCTTTTCTATAGAGCCCTGTGAGAGAAAAGGTCCATTCATTGCAAACTAAAGTCTTCTGTTCAGCTGAATTTAACACTTCACCACCTTCACTGCCGCTGTCAGACAGAGGAATGTAGTCTCTCCTCTTTCAGCTTCTGCAGATACACAATGCTCGGGAAATCATAGTTTTCTGTCTCCTGCAGTTCCTTTTATCACTTTAGAATCAGGTTGGGAAATGCACGCTTTGTTCTGGGTTGTTGTTGCCCTCAGCATGATCTGCAGTTTGCCAGCAGTTCAGTTCTGAGTGGAGCTGGTGCTGAGACTTTCACTGTACAAGAGCATCGACCTGGGCGTTTTGGCTGTTGCTGTTGCCTATTTTAACTCTCTGGTGATGTGTACCCAGGGTGATCAGGGAAGAGCAGGTGTTCCGGGAGATATCGGCTTCCAAGGAGACAAGGTAATTGTTTTTCTTTCCCCCACCATTCTTTTCCCCTTACACAGCAGTATGTGTGGCCACCAGCTTTCTCAGCTCCTCTTAATCCACGAGGAGCTGGAATTAGCTGCATCCTGCTGTCAGGTTCCCCTGCTCGGATAGTTCCCATTTGGAGTGTGCTGTGCCTTTCTTAAAATTCATGTCAGTGTACGGATTTTGTTGTTAGAGCAAAAGCAGTTCTGCTGGGGGGTTTCTGTACAAAGGGCCACGTCTTCTCGCAGAAATTGGAAGTGATGGAGCTGATGGGGATGGGTGTGAATGTGTGTGGTCCAGCGGCTGCAGGCTGGGAGTTTTTGTCTGCTCAGTGCAGCAACCTAAACCCTGACCCAGGGAAGCACTTAATGCCCTGTGTAACTTCTGAGCAAATGACTTCTCCCCTGTGACTATGATATGATACTGACTGTGGCTGACAAATGTACAGAACACTGCACTGGAGGCTGCGTGGCTCTGAGCCACAGCCAACTGCAGCAGTTCATGTGTTCTTTGGGGCTAAATTCAGACCCATCTTCAGCAGAAACATCTCACTGACATTAGTGCAGCTGTGCCAGCTCCATGCAGGGCTGAGTTCAGCCCTAAAGAGACGTTCCTCTCTCTTCAGCAGTGGAGCTGGAGCCCGGGGAATTGGTATTTTTTTGGTGCTTCATTGTGTTCTGAAAAAAATGTGTCTCTCTCAGGGCAGCCAGGGTTTGCCTGGGGTCCCTGGGGCACGAGGGAAAGCAGGCCCCCTGGTAAGTAACCAAGCATCTTCTGCTTCCTGCTCTCCCTTTCTGAAGGTTCCATGCCCAGCTGCAAAGACAGCTTGGCAGGGGTGTGCTGTTCTAAACAGGAAAGCCAATAGCCAAGAGCCAGCTCACTTTTCTCCATATTTTTCTGATTTCTGCAGGGAAAAGTTGGTGACAAAGGTCCAGTCGGGTTTCCAGGACCACCTGGCCCTGAGGTATGTCCCACCACTTCCTTCTTACATCCCTCCTTTCTTTGGTAACTTGTGCCACACCCAGTCTTCAGCAAACCCAGACGTGTCTCCCATTGCATCTCTTTCCACTTACCCCTCTCTTTCCAGCCTAGGGCTTCACTTCTCTACTAGGGTATGATGGTACATGAGTGATGATGAGATAGGAAGGATCAAGATGGGTCCATGACCTATTCTGCATCTCATGGTTTCCTGGTTTTTCCTTCCACTTTTTGTGATAGGTATCATGGAGGGATTTTTTCCATTTTTCCCCCATGAAATACCATTTGAAGTAGAAAAAAAATTATTGTCCTTATCAAAAAATACCTTAAACTTAGGATGAGCTTCCCCCAGCATATTGTCATTTTTTTTCCTTCCTAAGGAACCAGGCAATGTGTGTAAGATGCTGCTGGAGAGCCACTTTCCAGAACAACTGGTGGTCTGCTTTCCCCTCATCAGTGTTCTGGTATTTTGCAGGGTCTGGAAGGTCTGAGTGCTGCCACTTAGCAATCATTTCCCTTTGTTGCCATTGGAAATAACCACAGATTCCTTTGTTTCCTCTGTGAAGGGCTGGTGGGTGGAAAGGAGCCACGTCCTGGCGGCAGCTAATGAGTGTGTCAACACCTTTCCTAATTCCTCGCCTGCTCCCCTTTGTCGCCGAGGCTGCAGCTCCTCCTCAGAGCACTGAGATTATGCCCTGACTCACAAAGATTAATTAAAATCCAAATTGCCATTTTTAGCTGTGTGATGACAGGGAGGCCCTCGCTGCAATAAATCTTGTAAGAAGATGGACCTAAAGGGAGCTGCTGGGAAAGGCAGCTCTTCCATCAAACCCGCAGCACTGCTCCGTGTCCCATTGTCCCCCAAAGCCATGCCATGGCCCACTCATGGACACTGCCAGCATGAAACATGTCTTGTCCCTTAGCTTTGAATTAACACTCTCACAGAGGGTGACACTCATTCCACCTGTGCATCCTGACTGTTCCTCGTTTTCTTCAGGGCTTTCCAGGTGACATTGGCCCACCAGGAGAAAACGGTCCTGAAGGTCTGAAGGTGAGTGGAGCAGAGACTTCAGCACTATGTGGGGTTGGAAGCAGCCAGGGAAAACAAAGTAGTGGGAAGGGGGAAAGAGAGAAAACCCTGGAGGTTCCTGAAGATTGTCCTGGCCAGCATTTCAACTTGGTCTGTTTGGTTTGAGGTCCCTCCAAGTGCAGTGTTTTCTTTTTTTCAAATCTTTTTTTTCTGTAACAAAATTGACATTGGAAAATGTCCCGTGGCTGTGAAAGAGACTTTCTCATTTTAATTGCCCTTCTGAGCTTATGTTTCTAGTTTCTGAGTATCTTTTCCTTTGGCTCTTTCTCAGGGAAAGCCAGGAGCACGAGGTTTACCTGGGCCAAGAGGACTGCCTGGACAAGAGGTGAGTGTCCTCAGCCCAAAGGCAGATTGGATTTAAAGAACAAGGTTGAATTTTGTAGATTAATGCGTGCTGAAATGTGTCTGCAGCTTGAAATCCTCTGGTCCCTCTGAAACTGGATGCAAGTGCTTGTATTGAGTGATGAGAGACACGCAGAAGAGAAGCTTCCCCTAAGCTGTGTGATCCCCAGGTCCTGTCATCTTTGCTTCCAGTCACTGCTGGTGTCTGCTGATCCTAAACCCTGCACTGCCCTTGCTTTTAAAACCTGTCCCTCCACCCCCAGATGGGTATTAGTGCCCTTTTCCCTGCACATCCCCTTGCACAGACATGCCCTGACCTGGCTTTTGCTTTCTGCTCCTTTTAAGTGCATTTTCTTTCAACTATGAGACCTGCAGCCTCCACTTTTTCACACACAGCAACATCCCTCTGTAACAAGAGTGCAAAAATGGGAATTCCTGCTCTGCAGAGATACATCAGAGCTTGCAGCTTTCACTCATCACTTCACATCAGAACTTGAAGCTTCATTCCACTTGCAGTCATTAAGAAAGGACAATTTACCTTGATTTAATTGTCCTAAAGCTGCAAATATATTTTAGCAGCAGCAGAGAAGGTCCAAGTGCTCTGTTTATCCTGTTGTAACTCCAGTGATTTCAGTGTAGTTTCCCCTCACTTAGGCCAGTGTAAGCTGTTTGTCAGGAGTCATGAGACGTTGTGTAAATAATACTGAGCACACGCATGGGCAGGAGCTCGTTTTAATAGCACTAATAATTCTTAACTTTTTCTGGGAACTCTTCTGCTTGTTCTCTAAATGGGATTAATGCAAATGAGCTCATTTATTTGCACTGAAATAGGGAAAAAAATTATTCTAGGCAATTTACAAAGGGAACCGAAGCCCTGCATTCCAGGTTCAGGCAGGCATGACCAAGCTGCCTTCAATTTACTCTAGTTAGTGAGTGTAAGAGTAAGACCAAAGACATGGACATGGAGTTCGACACGAGCTGTGCTGAAGGACTGTGAGTGTGCACCAGAGCACAGCACTGTGCCCTTACTGCTGAGGTTACCCAGGTACTAGGTCAGGGCTCTGGATGACATCAGGTTGGAAATGTGGCATGTTGTGGGTGGCTTGTTGGGGTTCCTGACCCCCAGTCCCATCCTCATCCCGCCAGTGCCCCTTTATTATGGCTGGCCACTGAAATGAGAGCAGCCAGACCGTGGCTGCCAGGGGCACTTTTAATTTCTCTCTTGGCACTTGGTTTTAGACACTTGAGATAATTTTTGTGAAGCTTAATTGAAGGTCTCTTAGAAACTGTAGGTCTGATCCTATCGCATTAGAAATTGGTGTAGAGCCAAAGGAGAGGCCCGAGTCCAATTGCTGTGTGAGATTTTGTGATAGCTCCATCCTGCAGCATGTGGAGTCCCATTTGAAAGCAAAAGGGAAACCTTCATACAGTTGCCAAATGGTTCTGTGGGAAATTTTGCAACGCCCTTTTTTTTTTCAGGGAGGGGGAGGATTGGGGGAAGAAAGAAAAAGAGTGGAGAGCTCTACAGCATTCTCATCCCTGCCAAATCAAATGAAGCAGAGTCATGTCAGAATGTCCAGGGCACCCTACAGGCCAAATCCAGCCTGGTGTTTCCTTGGTCAAATTTTGGATGGCCTTCACTGGCAGGACTTGACTTTAAATCTTTTTTTTCTTGAGATGGGGAAGGGAGATGAGAAACCTCAGAGATGTTGAGCTGCCTGCTCTGAGCTACAGAAGGACTCAGTTGTTAAAGTGTGACAGCTGAGCACACAGCTTGTGTTTAGCTGCTGCTCATACTGCAGACATTTCATTTTAGCTGCCTGTTGAGTCCAAATTACTACTTTGTCTTTTATTTTAATTTCTTTCCACCTCAGGGAGATGAAGGACCCTTAGGACCACCAGGAGTCCCTGGCCCAGAGGTAGGTTTCAGTCATTTACTCAGTTATTACCAGCTCTAATAACCCTGCAATGGAATTGTAGTTAAATTAACATAAGGCTTCAAACCTCCTGGTTTGGGAAGTAAACTGCCCTGCTATGAAATATTGTCATGTCAAGGGCTCTGTCCAAGTGCTTGATCCAGGATGGCTGGAAGTCCAGGAAATATCTTGCACAGAGTGTTGAGTTTATAACTTGCTTAAAGTCTCAGACCTTGAAAAACTCTCTAACGTTTAAATAGTTCATCCTCAAGATGAAGCACATGGACCGGAAACCATCTCTGATGTTTCTTCCTTGATTTATAGTATTTTTCAATAGGTAGAAGGAAAAGCTGGACAGTCAGAGAGTGTCTTTTTGACCTCTGTTATGTATCACACAAGCACAGTTAGAAGAAGCAAAAAGAATATTATCATATCTGTGAGTTTGCCAGCTCAGGATTTTGTAATGGGTCTGTACATAACTGTCATTGCAGGAGAGTAAAACATCCTGAAAATTGGTAATAGGTGGATCAGAAAATAAACGTTTAATCTTTATTTTTTTATCTTGCAATCGTACATGCTGCACCATGTAAGTTCACAGACACTGCTGTGACTAAGCCTGCTGCAAGCTTTGGATGTTCATGGTTTTTCTATGTATTTCAGGGTCGATCTGGCAGGAAGGGATTTCCTGGAACACCTGGTCCCAGTGGTTCAAAGGTGAGGAAAGAGTTCATTTATGATCAGGAAAAACAGTGGGTGGAAAGGAGGAAAGGAAGAGGGAAATATCTTTTCTGACCGTTACCATTCTTCGAGTGTTCATTCTAGGGAGTACAAGGGAACCGAGGGTTTCTCTTTTTCTCAGAATTCTGGGGTCTCAGTTTCTGCTTGTTTCTTCAGCAAAAAGAATGATGGAGCATTTTTTAAGCCATGTCCTTTATTATAAACAAGTGTGTTCTTCCTTTGATATTAACCAACTCCCCCCTCCATCATCTCCTCTCATTTTCCATTGCTCCTCCACGTTTTTGTTCTGAAACAATGCACATCATTCCTATCTTTGCTGCCTAATTAGCAGCAGGAGCCATCCCAGGGCAGTGCGCTCCACAAACCCACACTCAAAAGGAAAGAGAAAACCCAACAAAAACAACCTCTTCAAACAGTAAATAGCAAAAATGTGGTCTGGCAGCACATCTGGAGTATCTGCCTACTGAGAAAATACAGCTGCTGTTCCGGAGACAATACTGATCCATGGTGAGCCTGGCCTCTGGATGGCCCATCCAGGGGCACTCCAACCACCTCTGCATGCTGCCACGGCTGCCCTTATCCCTGGTGGGTTGGAAATTCACCTCCTCCTGCTTTTTTCACGTTATTCTCGTGCTCTGAACTCCCTTATCCTGCAATGTGATTTAACTCACGTGAGTTCTTGCTCTGGTTTCATTTGGATGCTCCATGTGACAGTAGTTGTCCCTGTTTGAGATTTTCCAAGAGCAGAATCAGGGTTCAGCATTGCCTGTAAGTCTTTTATTACTGTGACTCTTCCACTAGCAAACGAATTTTCTTGGATTACTTCTCCTCTGTTGTTCAGGAACACCGCCTGCCTATGGGATCTGCACTCTTGCTTTCCTTAGATCCTCAAATCCTCTGGTTAATCAGAGGCCATTCCTACTCTTTTCCTTCTGCTGGTGTGTTTCTGTCTTCATCTGTGTTTTACTCAGTCATTCAGACTGAGATATTATGGGTCAGAGACACCCCAACTTCAGGAACATCCCTGATGGGAACTCATGCCTTATTAAACATTGGGATAAAGCAACCAGAACTAGGCTATGCCACAGGACAGTAGACAGCTTATGTTTCAATGTGGTTCTCTGGAGGTTATTTTACTACAGCAGGACCAGCTGCTTTGGGGGCATTTCCCTCCAGAACAACAAGTGTTTGCTCCATGTTTGTGTCAGCTGTGTTTCTTGCTTTGAATTATCTTTCAAGTCACAGTTGGTTTTGCAAGAATGTTTCTCACAGATTGCCCACGATTCAAACACAGCAGCTTAAATCATGGGTGTACAAAGAATCATGTTATACTGAGGGCGTGACTGGCAGCACCAAGTAACCCATGTGTCCTGTCTCCTTGTCCTGCAGGGTGAGCCAGGAAACCGTGGCCGACCAGGGAAAGTTGGTGAGCAGGTAAACTCCTTATTTTCTTTGTCTGCTTGGCAAACTCCTGTGTACAGTGTCTCCTGAATGTCCAGAGCAAAGGCAGAGTACAGTGGGCAGGGGCTTCTGGCCACCTCAAAGCTGTCCATAGCCCCTGTGCTCCAGCTGGGTGCTCTGAGGGGAAGAGAGGCACCGAGCTGCATTTCACTGTACTTCCATAGAGAACGTTCAGCTGGGGCAGCCCAGGACATGCATCATCCCTGAAGGCTTCAGGGGAACCACAGGCATCAAGGAAAAAGAAACAATTTTTCCCATGTCTCTGTGATTGAAACCAACCAGCTTGTCCACCAACAACCCTGAAATTGCAGCCACGGAGTGCCCAACATGTTCTGTGCGTTCCCACATGACCACACCAAGCTGGCTGTGGCAACCAGCCCTGGCAAAGCGGGTGTTGCATCTCACCACAAATGTCCTTCCCAACACTTTCCCTGCTGGATGGTCAGCCAGTTGGGTTTGGTTTAGCTTGCCAGCCTCTCTGGCTGTCCTTTCTCCTGTATGTAACAGCTGGGGATCACTTCTTCCATGGTTTTCTGACCAAGCAAGTCTAAGAAGCCAAGGTAGACCTTTTTCAGTACCAGCAACCTGATGAGTCTCAGTATATATCAAGGGTGATTATTTCTATTTGGAAATTAGAGACATTTCTGTATTACTGTTGTTAATTTGCTCATGAAGAGCAACTACTGAAGGAGCAAAGTTGTTCCCCATGTCTGAGTTCTAGATGCAGTTTTATCAAATAGTGTATTATCTCAGGCAACACCTTCCAGTCCTTTGTTCCTCAGTTTCCTCTTTTGTGGAAGGTGTGAGACAGCCCTGAACAGTGCTTAGCCCAGTGCCTCCTGTTCTCAGGCACCTGTGGATGCTGTTAAAAATGAATATTTAGAAGTGCTTTGAGATCCTTAACAAGATGTTGTCCTTGAAGGACAAAGCATCATTAGGATTATTATTCTTTAACATCCCTCAGGACTGACCTTGGATGAGAACTGTAGGCACTGTTCATTGAAAAGAAAACACAGCTGGCCTCTGCTGACACTGAAACCAGCACAGTGGTAGGAAAACTGCCTGTGTTATTCTTAGTCAATTAGTCTCTGTCTAGAAATATCACCCAAGAAAGAGTTTCCATTTCCGAACCAGTCAAGTCGTTAGAACAAAAACATCCTTTCCCATCACACCTCTGCTGAATGATGCTGGAGTGTCAGGGTTTCATTCTTCCCTCCACTTAAACTTCAACAGTTGGTGTTGGGACTGAGTTTGTTTTTTCCAGAGCTCTGAGAGGTTGAGCTACCCAGGTCACCTGGCATTAAAAGACACCATCACCTCACTTGTTATCTCTCATGGATACCTTGGTGTCTTCTGTTCCACAATAGGAGTGGTCACTCTTTTCAGCCCTCCTGCTCTGCCCACCATATGGGTTCTCTCAGAGTGGAAACCCTTGGCTTAACAACACGAGATCAGCCATCCATCTCATTGGAGCTTTCTTCCCTTTCTCAGGGACATATATCTTGGAAGACATGGGAGTTTCAGTAAGGTTTTCAGTGGTCCTTGAGCTTTCATTGAAAAATGAGGTTTTAAGCCACAGGGCAGTCCCTGATGCACTGTTTTTCCATTGCAAGGACACAGACTCGGGAAGTTTATTCATGAGATGCTTGTTGTCTTCATGTGCTGGAAGGGTTCCAGCTGCTGGGCGCCCCAGTACCCTGGAAATGTGTGGGTTAACCCTTACTTGCCTGTAGATGGAGTCAGAAGAATATGAATACGGGGCCTCTGGCCAAGGCCACCAGCCTTCCTGTCCCAGCGCTGGGAATGCACAGCAGGAGGATGTCACCGAAGTGTCCATGCTGAAGGTCAGACAGCCCTGTGGGAGAAGCAACACCCTGCAGCAGACAGGATGGCAAACTGGAGAAGGGGGCTACCCAAGGACCCCCTGCTCAGCACTAGAGACTGGAAATACCCATGAAGAGTTGTGCCCATGAAGAATACCCATGAAGAGAATACCCATGAAGAGCTGAAAGACGCTTCATTTGACTAACATCCTTTATGGAAATGAGGACGTCCTGTCACAGCAGAAGCAGCTGTTTGAGTCCCTCCCCCTGCACCAGAAGTGACAGCCCTGCTCACTCTCAGGGCAGTGTCAGGGTCAGCCACGCACCCATCTCACTGTGCTGGGAAGGGCAGTCACCCCATGGCCCCTTGGGGGTCTCTCATCCTTTAAGGGGGAAGCATCTTGTCCCAATACCAATATTCTAAAATAATTTGTCAAAGGACACCAACGCCATCAGTTATCTCCTTAATGTGTTTTCCCTTCCAAAGGAGGAGGGGGAGATACCTGTTGACTTGGCCAAGGTCAAGTGGGTTACCAAGAACCGAGCAGGGAATTGCAACGGCCTTTCCCACATCTTAGAGCTGTGCCTTTCCCACCACATTTACCTTCCCCTCTGGAGCGTCTCGGACCTCCAGGCCTCTCCTTCAGGGATTTATGGGCACTGTGGTGTTCACGGCCCCTGTGATGGGACACGGTGTTTTGACAGCGTGTCTCCACCTTCCCTCCCCTCGTGGCCCCAGGGCACGGCTGAACCCGGAGCACAGGGGGTTAAACCACATGGCTGTTCTTTGCGGGTCAGAGCGTCCTCCCTTAAACTGTGATATTTACTGTTTTACTTTCCCTTTCTTTCATCTGAATGGGAGGATTGTACATTTACTCCCTCCCGTCCTTTGTCCCTGGTTTGTTTTGTTTTGAGTTCTAGCGAACCAGTAAAACAGAAAGGCCCTGATCGGTTCCCGCTGGGAGCGACTGGCGGTCCCGTCCCTGGGAGACCCTGCTCACGCTGGGCTCGCCGGTCGGTTGTTTCTCTCAAATGGGCTATGATTTATTCAAGGCTTCATTGCTGACTTGCTCTCTGTTGATGGAGCCAAGAAGGGGGGCTTAATTATGACAGGGCTGGACAATAAATGGGGAAAGCGAGACAGGAGTTAGGAATTACAACCCACCAGTCCCCCCCTTTCCTTCCCCTCAAGCCCCCAGCAACTTTTTAACAATCTCCATCCCTTTTCCGCCATGCCCTTGGCTGGGGAATACAGCAGACTGAATCACGAGTGACATGCTGAACTCCCCGTCTAATATAAATGTTTTACATTCTTTCCTGTATACTGTGGGCCTTTATCCGGGCAGCCACCGCTGCTGGGACTTCACGTGCATCATTACACACACTGCCTGGAGTCGTGTTCGATGCAGGCCCTCTTTTCAACCCTGGGAACCTGGGAAAAATATGTTGCGCCGGAGCCATTTCAGTGTAATGGCCACAATTCACGTCTGCTCCGATTAAACGTTTGCCGTCGGTGGCTTTTCTGGTTCTTAAAACCTAAATGTTTTTGTGTTAAAACCTAAATCTCCTTGTGTTCCCTTTAGTGTCTCTATCCCATTTTGGCCAGCAAAGAACGTCATTACCCAGCCTCCCCCAGTTGTTTCATACACTCCCAATAATTTACTGAGATTTATTTGGCCTAGACATATCTATCTCGATTTGTGTCTGCTCGCAGACACAGCAAGGTTAGTTAATTTAGCCCAGTGCAGACAGTGCTGGCTGCAAACACTGCAGAGCTACTGTGCTGGAAGCCTGCTCTGCTGTGGGATGCTCCTCTTGCTGGGCACACAGGGAGCAGGGACATCTTCCCCCCAAGCAGAAACATGGTGCACCAGCACAGACAGAATTTTCCCTGGTTTTGGAGTGAAAACCAGAAATGTTGACTGTGCTCTCCTTCCACCCTGATATTTATCCATGCAGCAGGTTCATGTTTCTGCACAAACTGCCCTAACAAACAGCAGATCTGTGACAGCAAGAGGGGTCTCAGGAGTTTGTCGGGGCTGGGGGGCTCTTGGCTTGCTGCAATCCCTGCAAACCCATCTGCAGAGCACCAGCAGACTGCCCTGGGGAGCACCACCAGTACATCTCACTCCATGACCCAGATTCCTTAGAGACTTTTCAGGGTGGAAGCTGATGCTGCCATGGACAGTGTGTCAGAAGATTGGCCTTCAAGCCTGACCTTGGATATGGAGGGCCCCTCAGAAGGGCTTTTGAAACAGTCTTGTTCTGAATGGTACCAACACTTGTTGCAGAGCAGGGATCTATCTTATTCTGCTGGGACTGACCTGAGCAACCAGAAATATCTTAAAGAGCATCTTCCCAGGAGAGACAATTCTGCAGTTTTCTGGGAAATTGGAAATGAAGCAACAGATCTGTTCTTTCTTGCCGTATTGTCTATTTTTGCCTAGCAATGCATTTCCTGTGGCGTCTCATTTCTTAGCCTTAATATTTGCCTTCTTCATGGCCTTGAGCTGCAGGAAAATTTCAGTAACTGGATGCAGTTGATTATCTGCACTCATGTCTAATCGAAAGGATCATTGATCCAGCAGCCTTCAGCGATGCCACCCGGTGGCAACCTCGCATAGGCAGATGTTGCAAATTTTCCTGCTCTTCCTTTGGTTCCTGTGTCTTGTCCATGCAACCTGGCTGTGATGGCACCCTTGTGCTCTGAGACAGCCTCAGCTTCAGACACAAGGACTGATTCAAGTAAAGACTGTTTCAGCATTGATGTCAAAAGGGTTGGTGACAATCAATCCCTGGATATTTCCATTATGGTGCAGTGGCACACCAGTCCCCCGGACACCATCTCTGCAGGAATTTCCAACGCAAGCATCTAACTCCGGGCTCTGATGTCCCCACTGAGCTCTTTGCCTTCTCTCGTGAGTTTTTCCAAATACTTTTCACCTGGATGTTGCTCCCATGCCAGAGTGACAAGTGCAAACTCAGAGCAGAGTGTGTGGCTGCTCCCTGCAAGAGGTGAAGCCAGCTGCGTGTCTGTGAGCAATGCCTTTGTTGAGCCCCTCAGCATGTCTCAGCGAGGAGCTCCTGTCTCCAGAGATGCTCAAAGGATGGCTTTTAATTGCACCACATGAGGAATGTTAATGCATGAAGCCTCTCAGTGTTCAGAGTCATCATCAGACACTGTTCTCTCTAAAAGTCATCCGAGAGTGACCCATATTGTGTCTTCTGTCTCAGAACGGGTCTGCTGAGCCTCACGTATGTGGGAGAATGATGAGGCTGGTTATTTTGTGCTGTATCTCTGCATTGTGAATGTAACTTCATGGGGAGGGAGAGGCTTTTGGTGGCAGGAGTTGCACAGCCTGTGGGCAGCTGCTCTGGGCGCCGGGTGCTCCTCTGTACCTGGGCAGTATCAGCTCACCCTGTCACTGCACGGGTGCAGACAGACCCACAACGATGCATAGGCTGCAGAGAGCTTGTCTGCAAACTGCACACGTGTCAGGCCAGCTGGGAATGGGGAAAGCAATGCAGCAGGAGTACAGAGAGGAAACTTTTCCTTTTTTTCTCACTGTTTCCCTCAGAAAGGAGACAGCGGGGCAAAAAGCTCACCCTCTTCTGACATCACATTCCAGAAGTTGCCTTGCTGGTGAAGCTTTTCTCCCGTTGTGTTTGTTCTTGCACAGAGGAACTTCACAATTTATCTTGAAGATTTCAAATTATTAAAAAAAAAAGAAAGAGGAAGAGCAGGATGGTACCACTGGAGAATCCATCTCCTGGCTCTGACTTGCTCAGCAACCACCCACCAGCACCGATCAGACTGTTGCCTAAAATCAAACAAGCTGGGGCACGGCTTCATTTGACAGCACCCATGCCAAGTGTGGGCAGGTTATGAAGTGTTTCAACAGGAGGTGAATCCCTTTAAGTTACAGACTCACTGGAGGAGCTAAATATGGATATTTGTCTCCCAGTGACCCTTGCTGGGGCTCAGGACAAGGCCATGAGAACCGTGTAGTGAGAGCGAGCGCCTGTGGTGACAGAGGGGACAGTCCCTTGCATCTCCAGAGCCAGAAACCACTGGAGCTGGTAGGGAGGCTGCTGTATTTTAATTCTCAGGAATCCTAGCTTGAGATTGTATCTGTTTCCATCTTCCTAATTAAAAGCAGTTCTGTTTGCTTCTTCGTTATCCCGAACGTTTTTAAATCCCAAGTTTAGGCTGGAGTTTTTTTCCAAGATAGTTTCTGAGCAGTGTGCTGGATCCACTGTGCCCTGCTGGCCCCTGTGGCTGAGGAGACCTTTATTTCCTACTGGCATCCCAGCAGCGTGACACTATCCAGGGCAAAATTACTCTGCACAAAGGGCTAGTATTAACCCAGGGGAAGTCTTACCCAGTCCAGCAGCTAAAATGATGTCAAGTCTCTGTCTCTGTGCAACGCAGGAGCTCCCGCTATCGATGCTCTTGGAGAGGCTGCGCTGGTGTCTCAGGAAGAGCTCGCAAAACAAAGCCACACTATGGACTCGCCCTTCCTACAGAACATGCTTAACTCATCCCCTATGCTGTGTGTTGTGGTTCTTGCAGATCCTAGTGCTGCCATTCCAGCTGGTGCCTAAAGCAGAACCAGCTGTGGAGTTAGACATTCCCGTGGCCGGGAGCAACTCCGTCCGCTCTGGTAGCCAGTAGGAATTACTGAGCATTATACGAGGGATGCTGTGCTATTGCAACCAGCAAGGTGGACCAGAGGAACTGTTTACTTTCTCAGCGAGTAAAACCGAAAATTAATTGTGCTTTTCTCTTTCCCCAGGGTCTGATGGGTTTCATTGGTCCGGTAGGGGAGCCTGGAATAGCGGGAGAAAAGGTAGGATTGCCTGCAATGAAATGGTTGTTGTAACTTATGCAGGATGAGGGAGACTGGGGCAGGAGAAATGTTGTGGAGATTTAAGTTTTCGTGTCAGTGCAACACCCAGCTGGGAATGCAGCACGTCCAGGGTGTCTGAGCTAGTCGTGGGCCAGGCCAAAATCATCCACGTCTCATTTAGGAATTAATATGCGCTGCCCTCCAAGGAGATGCCGTCAAATATCCTCTGAAAATTTTACTTTCCTCATTCATAATGTGCCAGACAGCTTGTGTTTAACAGTCAGTTCTGTTTTTTATGAGAATGAGGGACCCATCAGCCCTGTGTTCCTGGTCAAGGGAGGAGTCCACGGGGCTGAGGTTACAGAGCTGTGCAGAGATGTGCTCACAAGCCCACACCGAGTTGCCAGTGGGGTCGAACAAGACCAGGGCTGAGGCTGCATGGAACAAGAGGTCTCAGCAATCTCCCAGGTGCAGAGAAAGTGCAGGAGTGCAGCCACCCATCTGAGCAAAGGCTGGTTCAAATATTTCCCTTTTTATTGGATGAGGACCATTCCATCCAGCTGGCCCTGGTTGCATTGGGCGCACTAAGGGCTGGTGCCCTCTTGTGTACAGTACAGATATATGTTTCTTCTGGGTGGAAAAATGGCTTTATTTTCTCTAAAACTGTGAATGGACATTAATTTGTTTTCCATTAGAGTGTAAAATTTTATTCAGAAGTATCTTCCAAAGACAAATAATTTATGTCACTCATCCTATCTCACTTGTAGGCTGCTGGTTTTCATTGGTGGTTTAATTATTCACAGTCCAGCTGTAAAGATAGTAAAGAGCATAAAGTGATGCATTCCACACATCAGTGCTTTCTTTCACTTTTATTACTTCAAGCCCTGTCCTCTGGGTAATGATGTAAAGACTCTGTGACAGTTATACTGTGTTTGCTGCAGATGCATTTTATTGTCTGTCTGTAGCAGCCTTTGGAAAGGCCATTCCACACTGTGGACTCTGGTGGGGCAGGAGCAGAAGTTACCTCAGCCCAAGCTGTCAAGGCACAGGAGAAATTACACTACATGGGCTGCGTTTCAGAGAAGGAAAATAGAGGAATAAAGAGCCTGTGATGTGTCCAGGGTGGTTACAGAGAAAATTGGTGCCTGATTGAGCTGTCTCAATGGCAGCTGCAGCCCTTAATTGAATGAGGAATAAGGGGTTTGCCATGCAGGAGACATGGGAAGATCTTTTTTCCCACTCCATTAAATTCACATCTGTCCCTATGACTTCCATGCCAAAGCCTTGACCACGTGAGCCATTCTCATCTTCCAGATCAACTCTGTAACACGATGATATGACATTGGTGTCAAGGCAAACTCAGGCTGTCCTTTGAAAATCTGCCCTCGGAGATGCTCAGCACAGCTGTGATTTCTATCAGACTTCTCACCAGGACAAACTTAGGGATGACAGAAATAACTATTATCAAATCAAAACCTCAACCAGGCCTCCAGTTGGCATAGTATCCTACAGCTTACTATGCTCTTGTGAGCTAAATGAAGTGGGAAATATGCTTTCATTAGACATAGCTGAGTCAGCAATCTCCATCCTGAGAGCTGCAAAACTTAAGACTGAAGCCAGTAGAATCCAAAGATTATCAAAGAGAACAATACAGTTAATACATCCTTAATAAAATCCATCCATTCAGGGAGAAAAGAATCTGTACGTTGGTTTACAAGGGCCAACTGGTGACAACACAAACTCGGGGGTTTGTTTTTAATAAGCTCCTCCGAGCCCAGCAAATATTTCCCCTTACACTTTAGCTGTAGGTAGGTCAGATTTTGGGCGTAACCTACTTGGCAGCATTTGCTAAATCCTCCTTCCTCGTCCCCCTCGAGCACGTGAACGTAACACACCTAATTCCCAGTGCATCACTGGGGCTGGAGGGAGGGCACAGGCAGCTGTGGTGGGAATTGCCACCATCTCCCTCAGGAGTTTTCACTGTCCCATTCCTAGAGCCATGCCTTCATGTCACCCTCACGTCAGTGTGTCACAGTGGTGCTTGTGGAGACTTACATCTTGTCTCCTTTCCTTGGGTCCAGGATGCACTCAGGGGAAGTGAGATGGCCCGCATGGGGGGGTTAAGTAAGACTTCTGGGATTAACGAGTGATTTTTTGGTACATTAAGTTTTTTAATGCCAAATGATGGTTTGTTTCAGAAGGAATGGTATCTTCAGGGTGGGTTGTGGAGTCATCTGCCTCTGAGCCCCTCATAAACACAGGCCTGCAGGTCATTGTTGACCTCCAGGTCTCAGTATGAGCCATAGGACAGGGAGTTCCCTCACAACACCTACCGTCTCCTCTGAAAGCACCAGGCTCTGGTTTTTGACAGCTTGACCCCCTGCTCTCAGCAAGGCCCCATAACAACAGTTTTCAAATCCATGGCTCTGAAAATGCCAGCACATGAAGGGATTATGATGCTGCAGAACAGGGATGACATGCCTGGGGTGGGAAGGGCTGGAGATCTCCTGGGGTTCAATCCTAGCACTGTTTGGAATTGAAAGTGGTCTTCAGTGCATGGCCTGTTTCCTTCAAACCTTGGTGGTTTGATGGCAAGAGTAAAATCCCTTCACTTTGGATATGGAGGATTAGTTAATTCTTCTTGTAGTCCTTTAACTACTCTGATGAGATAGATAGAAAGAGAGTGATGATCATTCTGTGCTGGAAGCCTTTCTGGTAAAAAGCTGGTGGCAGAGACATGAATTTGTGGATTTTTAAATTGTTTCATTGCTCTAGATCACCCTTTCCTATGCACCTGTCTCTCTCCTAGGGTGACCGTGGCCCAGTGGGACCCCCAGGCCCTCCAGGAGTCAAGGGGTCGATGGTAAGGAGTAAGTCTGCATTCTCTCGCTCTTGCTGCTGCCTCTCTGTCTCTGTCCTGGCCAAGGGTGCAGCTTCTCCTGGTCCTTTAGTTACATGACAACAGCTGCAAGCTCCTCCTCTCTCTGTGGGAGTGGGAATGACCATCTGACTGACTGGATATGGAGGTGTAGCCTCTCCCCAGCAGTTGTGTCCTGCAGTCTCCCCTTCAGAGAAACACTGGGTTTGGAGGCATGTTCTGCAGCTCCATCAGCTGAGGACCTGCTGTGTCAAGTGGAGACAACCAGGAACTCAAGGATTGCCTGTTCCCAAGCATCCTGGCTCCTGAACAGACAGAGTCTGGGAACAGGGCTCTGTGTGCACATCCCAAGTTGCCTGAGCAGCTGGAGGTGCGGGGTGCTTGGGCAGCACTCTCAGTGTCCTGCTGTGCTCTGCCATTCAGGGAGCCCCATTTATGAGTTTGACAGAGGAAACATCAGCAGGACCTTGTCTTACTCTGACACTTATTTCGTATCTACCATAGTGCTAGACCCAAAGGCAGATTTTCCTATTAGTTCAGCCCATTCTTTTCTGGGCTGTTCAGAAAATCTCACTTCTGATATCAGTGGCCAGGTTGGAGCTGGGCTATTGACAGCCTGGCTGTCTCTATCAGCCCCTGAAACATTTTACACTGACTAATATCAGACCTGCCTGACTTTGCAACCAGCCAACAATGCCTTTTTTCCTGTTTTCCCATTTGGAGGATGCAGGGCTGAGCAGATTCTGGGCATTCACACCAGGCATGTTCTTCTTCCTTCCCTTTTAGGGGCACCCTGGGACGCCAGGAGGAGTGGGTTTTCCTGGGATCCCTGGACCAACAGTAAGTAAAGGCTATCATCACCTTGTAATACCATATCCTAGACACTTGCAGGCTAAGTCAAGCAACTGGATCCCAGTTTACTTAAGCTTGATGTGAACAACAGATATAGGGAAAGGAATGGGGCATGGGTGTGAGCAACATGGAAGAAGATGCTAAAAAAAAAAAAAAAAACAGTGCTTAATTCAACCTTTTATAGCCCATTTCCCTAATTGGGGATGCAAAAATCACAATCCAGCCTTAGTCTTTTGGAAGGACACAGGCTCACTAGCTCTAGGTATTCCAGGCTGGGAATTGTTGGCAGTGTGGTGATCACATCATGCAGTGACCCCGCCGTGCACGGTCAGAGCCCTCACTGGCGTGAGAGAAGCAGGAGAGCAGCTGCCCCAGATGGACCCTCCATCTGGATGGGCTCATCTGGCACATGTGCAGCTGTGGCTGGAGCGTGCAATTGCTGTGGAGGCAGATTTGAGCCCAGCTCCAGTTTCCCACAGCCGTTGTTCAGACGGAGCTCGGGCTCTCCCAGCAGCACAAGTGCCGCTGTGTGCTGTTCGCTGGAGCCAACAGAAAGGCAGCTCTGGGCGGGTGCAGGGAATGGATTTTGCTCAGTGTGTGAATTCCCACAGTGCTTTTAATTAGGAGGAAGATCACAGTAGTAAAATGCCTGGGCAGTGCCAAAGGCTTGACCTCCAGATCCAGGGTCAGCTGTGCCCTGTGCGGGGAGCTCGGGGATGCTCCGGGTGCACCGGCTGCAGGCAGCTGCTGCCTGGGCACGGATTGCACAGTTGCAAGTCAGTGGAGGTGAGGGAAAGAGAAGGTCTGAGGTCAAACAGCACCTCGGGGTGACCCATCTCTGCTTTAAAAGTAGAAATATGGCACCTGCCAGGACCTTACAATAAAAAAGTAGGATGATGCTGCCAGCAGCCGCCAGCACTGAGCTGCTCTGTGGCCCCTCGTGGCAGCACTTGCTGTTGACAGAAGCCTAGGAGGCAGCTGGATATCTCTAAATATCTCATTTTTAGCAACTTTCTCCATCAGATTAGCTGCTGCATGTCTTGGGGATAGCTGGAGCATTAGGCAGGCTCCCACCAGCTCTGTGCCTGTGATTGCCCTTGGCCCAGGCAGGTTCTGTGCTGGCCCCATGGCAGAAAGCTCCTGAACACCGTCCAGTGCACCACTAATGGCACCTTCAGTTGAGGCTGAGTTTTGTCTGACTTCACTGGGGCATAACAACACTATGAGTTGAGGCATCAGCTCTGAGTAGAGATGTCAAAACCTCTCAGCAGAGCTCTGGGAGCTGAGACCGTCCCCAGGCCCTTCCGCTTCCTTCAGTTCCCTCTTCTCCTGCAGGCAAATAACAAGTTCATCCAAGCAAAATATTTCCTCCAAGACTGCATTTTAAAAAGTCATAATTCAATAAGTCAAACTTCCCCACAAAGCCAGTAAATCAAATAATCCCCTAATATCAAATCCCTGCTCATTAATTCCAGCTGGTTTCTCCACCAAACGTTCCTTATTTTCTTTTCAAGCCAGACCTGAGGCATGCTGTTGTTGTTTGTCCTGAACTGTTAAAACCTTTGAGATTAAGCTCTCCAGTGAGACTTATAGCAGTCTGATGGCTGACTAATTCAATGGAGGGTAATTGGGAATGGGAAGCAAAAGTATAGTCAGTGGTAGGAAACTTTGCCATTAGCTTCAGCTCACTGGGACCTGTGAATTCCTTCTCCCTCTCCTTACTCACCATCATGGTGCTAATCTTCTGTGTTAATATACATTTTTTTAAAATAATATATATATATAGGCATATTAACAGTCACTTATCTTCTCCCAAACAGTTCCTTGAAGTTCCCAGCATGGTATCTAGTTGTTCCCTCAACATTTTACCATCACAACAAGTACTTCTGTACTTGTATTTTCGTAAACTGTTTCAGTTAGGCTGAGACTTCCAGGAGGATATTCCAAATGCCAACAAAGTATTTCATTTCAATATGTGTTTATCATAAAAGTCTCTATAAAACAGGCATCTGACACATGTACTGCCTGTCTGTGCCAGTCACTTCTGACCTCAGTACCAAAACTGAGATTTACTGTGATCGCAAATACAGTTACAGTCAACTGACTTTTCCATCTTGAGTGGGAACAGCTAAGCATTTGTGTTCTCAACATCTCCGTTCCAAAAGCAGAATCTTTATTAGTGGCAGTGGTATGAGCAGTAGGCAGATCACAGCCCAATTTTGTTCTGATCCTTAGTGGAGTGTGCTGGGTTGACAGTTGGTAAAAGCTCTTATTATATAAATAGCCAAATTTGATGTGGAATGTTTGAGAGAGTAAGGATGGAATGTGTCATTTTGAGGTTTTCTTTACTGACAGCAGGAAGGCACTAATTTTAAATATGCGGTTTCAGAGTTATAATACAGAAGTAAGTCCTGTTAATTGAACATATCCTTTATTTTTTTGACACTGACAAATATTTTAGCAGAAAAAAAAAACCACCTGGTTTTCTGCATTTTCTGTATGCACATTAATGAATCAAGTGTGTACAAATCCAGGTGAAAAGAAAACCTGAAATCTTTCTGTAAATGTAAGAAGAACAGGATAATCCACAGCACCAACAGTCCAAATGAAATTAGCATCTGTCTGCCAGTATCAATATTTATGCAACACTAACAGGGCAACAATTACTTGAAGATAAAAATCAGTATTTGGCTGAAAAGATCAAACTTGGATACCCAAGATGAGGTGTCTGATTTTTTTATTTGGACAACTCAAAACCAGATCCTGGTTATTATTATTATTTTTGAACAGATGCTGAGCAACAGCTGCTTTTAATAGCTTTGGAGGGGATTCTGGATGTTTGACTCCACATCACACCACTGACACAGATAACAGGCTGCAGGTCATTAAGCATACAAACCTCAGCCAGGATCCTTGGCCTAAATGTTCATAATCCAAAGACCATCGGTGATTTTAAAAAAAAAAAGACCATTTACAGAGAAGTAAATGTGGTAATGTGTCTGGCAAGAGTCTAATGAACCAACCTGCTGGTCAAGGGACTTCACTTGAGGCCCCTGCAGATCACGTAGGGACATAGGATCTTACCAACAGCTACTGTCTTCCTCCTCCTCCATCTTCATTTTGTTTCCCTTTTCCCCTTCCAGGGTCCAGCAGGAGCCCGTGGTGCGCCAGGGATAAGAGGGATGAAAGGCCGCAGGGTAAGCGCTTTCCAGGAGCTTTTATCCCTCTCCTCTTTCAGCCATTGGAAAAGCAATCTGGTGGATTAGCCTGGGGGTGTGAAGATGAGCAGAAGCTGGGCAGCACTGCCACAGCCATGTTGCTGCTGTGCATAAAACACGAGGGCTTCGAAGGAAGTCTGACCAGGGATGTGAATACAAGTGATGTGTATGGGCAGAGGGGTGTCCAGTGTGGAGGTTAGCATGGAAGTGATCCACTTTGTCTTTTCCAACTATTTGTAGTGTCAAAACACTGTTTACAGATGCTTCTTCTGAGGATGGTATAGATTTAATCATCTGGAGACGTATCTGAGTAGGGAAAAGGGTACAGGTAGAAGACCAGAAAAGGTGCCTCTGTTGCCAAGGGAGAGAGAGCAGCTGAGATGTGAAGTGCTGTGATTAAAGAGAGGCAGATAAAAGGGGAAATGTTATGTCATGACATGGAATTAAGAGACGAGGTCAGCAGCAATGGTGCTGACAAGGAGCTGAGCAGCCTGCTCTTCCCATATCTCCCTTTCCAGTCTCACAGGATCAATAACTTCCAGCAGGGTTCTGCAGGGCTGTGAGGAAGGTGTGCTTTGCACTGTCAGCAGATCAAATTATAAGCACACCCTATGTCTTTCTATGGGTTTTTCCAGCCCATAACACAAGGCCCCGGTTTTATCTGGACGTAGCTCAACTGTCCCACACTGTAAGCATGTGTGTCTCCTGCCTGGAAAGGGCACCCCCCAGCCTAGTGCTGGGTGATGGTACCAACTGGCATCACTGCCGGTGCTACAAGTCCGTGTTACACCCATAAATACCTCCCAGGCACTCTGAGTCAGCTCTTGTGTGGTGCTTCCTGCTCTGTTTGGGTGACAGCCGACAGCAGAATGACCTCTGGACCTGCCAAAGCTGCTTGTTTTCCTGCCTGTGACATCCAACCCACATCCCACTGAGCTCTTCAGTCTTTCTTCTCCAACTGGATATTTATTGCAGGAGCATCCATCCCTGCTTTGGGTTGTTTTTCCCTGTCCAGCTGCTTTACAAAGTATTAATAGCAAGCGCACATGGGTTCTTGCTGAAGGCCCCAACAACAACATATTTTGCATTTCTCCCTCCAAGGATCTGTTTCCATGTTTCATTTTCAAAGAGACACGCTGGAGTAAACTATACATTTTACCTACCTCCAATCTCTGCTTCTACTGCAAGTCCTGCTTAGGGAATTTGGGAAGGATTGCATATGTTTCCCTTTGCCAGAGTGAATACTCTCTTCAAATAGCTGTAACCAGCAAAAGGAAATGGAATAACAGAATAGTAAGCTTTATGACCACAGAGTTATGTACCCTGGAACTGCTCTAAGCTTTAAAATCACATCTAGAAGGACACCAGTAACATCAAAGCTCAGCAGATGCATATCAGGGTTCATCTTTTAACTTGTGACTGGGAAGAACAGCTTCCATGCCTCTGTTCTCCTTGGTGGGGAGGCCCATGGAGTTCACTCCCCAGCTTCACTCTCAGAGGTGCCCCTGGGGAGTGAGGTTCCAGGACATCCATGATCCTGACGGATGAGAAACTGGAGGCATTCCCTCATGGGAGGCTCTGAATGGGTGGTGGAAAATACATCAAAGTAAAACTACAGCATGGAGTTGAACAGAAAACACCTTCTGGATGAATCCAGGCTGCAAATATGTGGACTCTTGGAGAAGTGGGTCCTCCAAGGGGATCAGATGCTTCTGCCAGTGCTTTTAATGTTCACAGTGACAGAGGAGTCCCAAGCACTGCCTCATCCCCACTGCCAGCCAGGAATGCCAACCACATCCCTGGCACTGAGCTTCTCCTTAAGGCAGGCATCCCTGGGCAACTGCAGCTCTTGGGCTGTGCAAGATTCCCTCACATAAACCTTCTTTGGCTTCTTACATCTGCCTTGGCCTCAAGTCCTCAGCCCTCCAGGAAAGCAAAGCCAACCAGGCTGTTTCCAGTTCCACTCCTACTGCCAGGAATGACAAAGGGAAGTATCTGTTATCATCACACAAGGTAAAACCAAGAGCAAAGCTGAATTCAGCTCCTAGGAAAGGAATCTGGCTGGCACAGCAGGTACCTGCCATTGGGTGTAGCTGGATCCAGAGTGCCAAACCCTCTGGAGAAATCCTGCAGGACCACGACTGAACTGCTGTCAGCACTGTCCATCCTCAAAATGACATACCACATAATAGAGACCTTCAGCTTCATGGCCTGGGTTTACATTTCCTCTCCAGGTATTCAGTCCAGCAGACCCTGTGCCAGTCGCTCCCTCTGGACATTCCCCCACCAGGGAACCCAGACTTCAAAGCAAATCCCAGCCCTGCAAACCAGAAATGCAGTGGTGGAGATCTGGTGTGTCTGAGCACTGCAGTGATATAATCAATACAGGATTTCTGGGACAGACAGGCATCCTTTTTAAGATTCCCAGCAGAGAGGAGGAACTTGGTCTTTGCTCTGAAATCCTACAGATTTCAAAGAATATGATGCAGGGAAGTCACTATTGTAAGGACCAGCAGATCTCCTGCCTGGAGAATTTCTGGTTTGTATCTCTCTTGCTCATGTTTTCTTTTTCTTCATACTCTCCAAAGATATTCCAGGCACATAGTATTCTATGTTTGCTTACTTGGTCCTGTGACTCCAGCTCTTGGTTTTCTCAGGATGGGGAAATGATCCCCCAATTGTAATTTCAGACATTAGCCTCTGTCTATCCCAGCTTACAAAAGGGATGTAATTCAATTCAGAGTGGAAACATGAATGTAGCCCCTGCCAGATGTTTATGAATTCCATGAGCTCTGTTTATGGATGCTTCATTAAAGCAAATTTGCTTTTGAAGGAAATGTAAATAGCAAATATGGTTTTGATTGTAAAGAACAATGGAGACTTTTAGGGGTCTGCATTTATGATGTGATAGCTTTTGTACTGTCAAGATATGTATATATTAAAAAGAAAATTCTTTAAAAATTGTAACCTCCGTTTTAGTCCTGACAGAGCTGTTATTCCTTCACAAGTCTTTGTTTAGTCCACCAAACTGGTATTGAACAATCTTCCTCAAATGTGGTTTTCCCTCTGCTCTTCCCTAAGGACAAGAAACTTGGATACGTGAACCCAGGCTCATTTTCCTTCATCTGTACTCAGTGTAGCACTTGAACATGTGCTTAACATTCAGCTAGTGACAGCTATGTACATGCTTAAAACTAATTATTTAACCAAATCAAGGTTTAAATTTGGGGGCAGCTGATTCAGCAACTCCCTCACCCTATCTCACTTAAATCCTAAAGCCCGTTTCTTCTAATCAGCTCCTGGCAGCAGGAAAATGAGTGGTCTGCAGCATGTTCTCCTGAGGAAAATGTCACCAAAAAGACTGGGAATCTCTGCAAAAGGTTAAATATCAGCCAGAGCCAGGACTTGGCAACTCAGATCATAAAGCTGCACCTGAAATCCTGCTTTAAGTGCCTTACCTTGCCCTATTCTCCTGGCCAAGGTGCCTGTCAGTATTTCTGGAATGTTATCCTCTCACTGCTGGGTTCTGGCTCAGGTGATACAAGAGAAGCTTTTCAAATCCCAAATCACATTTCTCTTTTCCACCATTCATCCAGCTCCTGTATTAACTGCTGCCCAGGTGAAGCCTGCAAAGCTGAGATAAGGGGAGAACACCTGCACTCCAAGCCCTTTGCTGCTCTGTGCCAGAGGGGAGGGACCACTGCCCTCTGCCACATGGACCCAGCGCTTCCCAGCATCACCAACTGCAGACATTTGTACATGCCAGGGATTTGTAAAGTGGTGTTATCTAAGCAAACCTGAAAATAGTTGCTTTCTTCCAGGCCCAGCTGAGTTTTTTTCATGGAGACAAAGCAGGGGTGTATTGTTTTGCTTCCAGGGATCTTTCTAGTTGACTGAGAAAGCACTGGAAGTGTTTGAGGACAGGCTCGCTCCAGATCCATGGCCAGTGATGTCTCCTTTGGCTTCACTCAAGGCATCTGCTGGCTTTTCATTTGGCCAGACTGTGATAGTGAAGTATCAGTATCTGGATAAAGGGGTAAGGAAGAAGCTTTGGGTTTCTGGAAAGGAGCTACTGACTGCTCCTTCATGCTGCAGTTCACAGGCTCATCACTGTCTCTCTTGGAGCTCTGAGGAGCTGTTTGAACAGGGGGAAATGCAGTGCTGCTCTGCAGGAGCACTTTGTTGAGTATTTAGTTCTGCAGGAGTTGCAAAGCCTGGAGCTGAGTTCCACTGCATTTGTGAGCTGACACTGTTCACACCTGGCCAACATTTTAGCACCTTGTTTAGTCTGGGGGTTGCTGGTAGAGCTGCACATCTCAGGGAAATACTGTCCTGGCATGTGCACCCACTGACCAAGGGGCACTGAGGCTGCAAGGGCAGCCCAGGGGCTGTGCCCAGCCCTGCCTGCAAGGCCAGGCTGCCAGGTCTGTGGTGGGAAGGCACCGTGCTGTGCCTTGCAGCATTTGGCATTGGGATCTCCCTGGAGAGCTGCCAGGACCTCACGCGCTCATCTCTGACCAGCGGTTGTCAGTAATAGAGAGTTTTGAAGATTTAACTAATTGACTAAATGTAGCCTTCCCTGTCAAGGTGGTTTAGGGGAAGCCTTTGCCCCAGGTTTCAGCCCAGGAGGCTGGAGAAGATGAAGTTTGCCACGTGCATCTGCAGACAGAGGGTCACCTTCTCCTTCCTTAGGTCAAATGCTGATGAGTTGTGTTGCGATGGGATTAGGCAGGTGACTGCTGTGAAGTGAGATTGCCCTGGCAGATCCTGCCATGCTGGTGACAGGGCTCTGCTGGAAGAGACAAGGATACTGTAAACACTCCCCCAGCCAGCCAGCCCTGCTGAGTTGGACCACTGAGAACCACAGCCCTCACTGCCCTCACTGCTGTACTGAGGGCACCCAACAGCCTCCACCCAGTTTAGAGAAGCCCAGCAGTGGCTAAGGGGTTGGACAGGGCAGGACAGGCTACAGAAGATGGGTCTGGGAGGGCCAGACACATCCCAGTTTCTTTCCTGACAGGATCTATCTCAGAAGAGAAACCTCTAACCTGGGTCATCACTGTCATTTCCACGTCCCGCTTACTTCTGATCCCTGCTCCCTCTTCCAGGCCTGAGCTATGGACTCCTCCCTGTCTGCACATCCTTCCCCTGCTTCACACGCAGGTCACCACATCAGCTTGGATAGTAAAGGTGTAATTGCATAAAGTATTCTGAGTGGCTGCCCAAAGAGAAGGGGAACAGTTCATTTTCCAGGGAGGATGAGCAGCAGGGTGCTTTCCTAGAGTGCCAGCATCATAACCGTGCTGACACCTTCCCATCCTATGGGCAGGTCTGTGTATTTGCTGGGTGTCCCAGTCACCCCACACAGCCCCAAGATGCCTCCAAGCCCTGCTTTCCCACCACCCAAACTTACAGGGCTGTCTGACTCGAGCTGTCAGTAGCCCTGCTTTTAAATGACCTTCTGGTTTATGTCATTGTGCTTTGAGGTTTATAGGGACATGGATTAATAAAACTTTTGGTCTTTACTGCTCTCTGATCTAGGAGCCAGCATGAACCACAGCACTTGGGGTGTTGGGCTGGTGAGAGCTGCCTGACGTCAGTGCAGCAAAGCCCCAACCTGTGAAACACCCCCTTTGGTTGTGGGGTTCCCATCTGGGGCACAGTCCTTCTCTGTCCATCTGTCCTGGAGACCAGGCTGAGCATTCTTTAGAGCTGTGCCTTACTGGCAGTGCAAGACAGGCTCTTGGTTATTTAATCTCAGCTCTGCTCAGCAGCACAGAGCTTTGCCAAGTGCAGTAGAAGTTTTTGCATTATTTTATATTGACAGTGTTTGTCTGCTGTAATAATTTGGCTGAGGTTCCTATACATTTCTGCTGTACAGTGCCTTTCTTTGTGAGTCTCTCTCTTTGCCTGTCATCCTGGAGTTGCTTTTCTAAGGCATTGGCTCCCTAGCCCTGTTATTACTTTTGGCACTGGGTTTGCATCCCGATTAAGCACATTGGCTCCTGTTTTCTCTCTTTCTGTGTTGGCCAGCTCTCAGAATTCCTCTTACCACTACATTCTAACACCACTCTGTGTTTTTATTTATTATTTGTATTGCAGTAGCGCCTGAGTCCCAACTGAGCTAATGACCTGATTATGAACATGAAGCCCATTAATAGTCTCTTGATATGCCCTTTTTAACTGTTTTATTTTCTCTCACTGTGGCTCTTTATTCTCTGTCAGTGTGACACACTGGTTTCTGGGGCTCAAATGGTGCAGAAGGTTGTGTGTTCAACTCTCCTGAAATTAGTGTGAGAGCTAAATGGTCTTTAAGGTCCCTTCCAACTCAAACCATTGATTCTATTCACAATCTTCCCCTCTTCCCAGGGCTCCCCTTGCTTAGAACTCTGGAGGAACAAGGACACCCCTTCCTCAACAACGCTCGAGCTGTGCCATGAACTGTTCATTTGTAGCTAATCCCACCTGCTCATTTGCAGCAGGGTGCATGTCCTGTACACCTCCTGAGCTCCTCGTGCCTTCCACACACTTGCACATCCAGGAGGAGATGCCAGACATGGGACCAGACCTGCAGAAGCAGGCACAGCCAGCTGAACTCCTCCCTACCTGCATATGCATGAGCACCTGCCTGGACCCTAACAGCAGCCAAATCTTTAAATAGCAAGTAGCTGTAGCTGAAGGCTTGGAGTTCAGCTGCCAGCAAATATACCCTGCTCTTTTTGAGGAATTTGGGGCCCAGGACAATCTGAAAGTACTGTATGTTGGGGGCTTGTGTGCCTCTATATTTTGTAGATTTATTGCCCTGATTGTGATGATGAGATTTTGTGGTATGCCAAGTGTTAAGGGCAGAGGCAGTTGGAAAAGCAAGGTTTCTAGGAATGCAGAGGTTTGCTATCAATAAGGCTGGAACTACAAGTCTCTGCCTTGCAAGACTGTTGTCGTGTAACTGTTGTCTGAAAATAAGGCTGTTCCTGGCCTGCTTTTCTCCTTTGGCTTTGGTTTGTGGCTGGTAGTTGGTTTAATAGGAATAAAAAGTTCTGTGTGCTGGTAACGGTGAGAAATGAAGCAACAAAACACAGAAAGAATCTTTTGAGTCCTGGGCTCTGAACTGCTGTGCTCAACACAAGCAGGTACAGGTTGGCTTAGCCAGGACTGATCTCATGGACTGTCCTGGTGGCCAAGGCTAGAGTGACAGCTGGATTTTCCAGTGAGACATAGCCTCCATGTTCTTATTTTTGCCTCTCTTTTACCTTTTTCCAGGGTGACAGAGGGCCTGATGGACCAGTAGGCGAGCCGGGGTCACGAGGTGTCAAGGTGAGTGCCAAGGCTGCTCTGAGCTGTGCTGTGAAATGCTCTGGGCAGGATGGAGGTCTCATCCTCCTCCTCCAGGGCGTGTTCAATTGCTCCATGAGGAGCAACCAGCAAGGATGAGCCTGTCTTGCCACCAGAGTAAAATCTATCCAGTGTCAGCATCAGGGCCCTTGCCCACACTCCCTGCTGGTTGGGGTGTTCCTTGGGGCAGGATGGTGGGCATTTGTCCTCTCAAAAGCTGCAGGGACCTGGAGGGGATATTTGCTGGAAAATGTGCTGGAGCAGATGGGCTGGGGCAGAAGAGCATCACCAACAGTTTGTGCTCCTGCTGACGTGACTTTGTCTTTTTGCTTTCCAGGGCCGACCAGGGGAGCCAGGCAGGCCGGGGCCAGATGGGCTGCAGGTATGTCCTCTGTGAGAGCCAGAGCCTGCCAAGCCTGGCACGGTGTCAGTCCTCTCTGGGGGGGCACCCCCACGTTCCCAGTGCCCAGGGAACAACAGCTTCTCCTGACCAAAGCACTGCGGGTGTGTGGGCACATTCCCAGCTCCTGATTGCTGTAACTGTGTGTTCACAGGGCAAGATGGGGGAGACTGGGGAGGCTGGAGCACGCGGCTTCCCAGTAAGTGTCCGTCCCTTGTGCTTCCTTCCGTAACCTCGGGTTCACTCAAGTCTGTAAGTTTTGGGTCCTGGTTCAGGAGGGAGAATTTGGACAGTGTCTCACACTTAAAAGGGCACCTCCCCCCGTCCTTTTACTGGAGCATTTATGAGATGCACGTTACTGCTGAAAGCCATGAAGGATTCTATGGGGTTGGAGCTGACCCTGGTGTTTTTAATTTTTCCAGGGTATCCAAGGACCTTCTGGACCTCCAGGAGCAAAAGGGGCTCCAGGCGACCCGGCAAGTGTCTTATCACTCTCTCTTTCCTAGCACACACACAGACACTTCATTTCTTTCTCTGTCTGTCTCCTCCCCACCACTTATCCCGTTCCCAGCCTCTCTGTCCTTGCCAACTCCAGCGTGGTCAGAGATGTGAAGGACTTGGCTAGAGTCCTAGGAGCCATAAGGAAAGACAAGGTCAGACCCCTGAAAAGCAAAAGGGGGCCATGGATCAGCCAGGGAGAGCATAGGATACAGGCTGGGGTGGATTTTTGAAGGGAGAAAAGAAGGGCAAGATTGGGGCTGGGGCAGGGTCAGATGTAACAGGAGGAGTTGGAGTGGGGTGGTAGGTTGAGTGGAAGGGGGACCAGGAGGGAGGCTGATAGTGTCAGAACTGAGCCTACAGCTTGGGAAGAGGCACTGGGAGGTTGACAGGGGAAGACACAGACCTCAAGTAGGGCCAACAGGACCACCAAAGCAAGAAGAGGGATCTCTTCCTGCTCTCTGTCTCTGTGGGGACCATCCTGGACTGTGAAGGGAGTGGGTAAACCAGGCACTTCCAGGTTGCCAACTGCAGTTATTTTGGATGGGAGCCAGAAAGATGAAAGGCCTTCTGAGCTCTTTGCCTGCAAAGGTGCCTCAGCACACCCACTGCTTGCCTCTCCATCTCACTGGCCAGCTCTTGCACGGTGTATAACTCCTCTGAGGTGTGGGGGGGAGCTGGTGTTTTATCTTACAGACCACAGAAGTGATGGCCCTTCAGAAATGAAGACATGTATGAAAGGAGTCTTGTATGTCTGTTTTTCAGGGTCCACAGGGACCACAGGGGCCACCTGGGCCTTTGGGAGAAATTGGGCATAAGGTAGGTATGATCTTTGCTCCCGTTTGTTTTCCCCTTGCATCAAGAGTGGCAGGACTGAGGGAGGAGTAAATGTGCAGGGGCACATCCTTCCACACCTGGAGGTGTGGAACGAGCAGGAAGGATTTCCCTAAAGCCTGAAAGTCAGCTTCCAAAGAACAGTGGAAATCAGAAATTCGAGCATCACTTTAATCGCAGGCCACAGACACCCAGCTGGGGGATGTGCAGACCCATCTTCACACCCAGAGAAACCTTTTAAGGGTGACCGCACCACGGACCGACTTATTGCACCAGGGTACAGAGTCAGGGACCCAGCACAACAACAATTCAAACTGAGCACTGGCCTTTCCCCACTCCCTGGTGCTGCTGTTGACATGACACAGGTTTGCCAGCCTGCCCAGATTGCCATGGCAGCCCCAGCACAGTGGAGGAAGCTCAGAGACGCCTTTGCTGCTGACGGTGCTGTTGGGCTGTCGTTGCCATGAAGCAGTGGCACAAACACACCACAACCGAGCAGCAGCTGCCAAACAGTGCCCTGATGGAGTGCAGGGAGATGCCTCCATGATTTCCCCCTACCTCCTCAGCAGTTTTGGCTCCATTTCACTCCCACTGAGTATTACGCTCTTGGCTCTTTATACCAGGTGTGCCAGTCCCCCTTTGGTAGCTCCTCTCCATAGGTCCTGAGCTGTAACACAGACCCGATGTTTCACTCAGTCGTGAAAACAGCAGCAAAGGTGGCTTTTAATGCAGTCTATGCAAAGGGTGTGAGTCATGAAAGTTTCCATTCTCATGGCTGCTAGACTGGATGGAGCGAGCTCTCAGCGTGGTAAACCACACTGGGGAGCTGGAAAGCTGCTACCCAGCCACTCTGGATGTTGCCAACCAAGAAAGTACAGAGCTTCATTCAAATCTGTGACTCTTCCAGGAGCCTTTCTCTGCACTGGCACCTCTGGAGAAACCAAAGCAGGATTTTTGCTTTCATTGGAGCTTGAATTTTCTCATTGCGTGACTTGACCATTTGTTCACAAACCCAACATACACCCTGCTCCCTCCTCTGCTTGAATCCATTTCAGTAAGCCAGGAACTGGCTTTATTCCCTGGGCAGCTCCCTTGACTATGTGCTCTTTTTTCCTTTATTCCCAACTGTAAAGAGAAGGGAGATTGTTGTCCGGAATGCAAATATCATAAGTAAATAAACCACTCAAATCCTTTAAAGAGAAGCTTTACTGTCCCATCTTTGAGCTTGTTTTGCTCATTCCCCACGCTTCCCAGAGGTAAGAGAAAAATGTACAAAGATTAAAGCTCCCAGTAGGTCTCAATACTAAACATAGCAAATGACCATGACCCGGCTGTGACTGGGCTGCACATGGCACTGGACACTGAGGGAGTACAGTTTGCAAGGTCATTCTCCCATCTTCCTGTCTTGCTTCCCATCATTTCCCAGGTCAGGCACTTGTTTTTGGCTCTCTGAGGGATGCCAAGCCCCTCTCAGAGGAATGAGACACTTTCCCTCTGCTACTCCAGCCTGATTTCTGGTCTGATCCCAGCCATTGGTATTCAATGTTTTCTGGCCCAATACAGCCAGAGACAGTGGGTGAGGGTTGTCAAGGCTAACCTGGCCAAAATTTGTGCTGGAGGATTCAGTGTAACCTTGCTGCTCTTGGCTCCCTTTAGCTGCCAGCACCATCATACCCCTGGCTCTCTGGGAATAGGGGGCAAAGGCTCAGCCTGAAGCTGTGGAGTCTGGGGCAGATTAACCCTCAACTAAACAAGACACATGGTGCAGAAAATATGCTCACACCAGTGCTAATGGAGAAGTGGGGCTGCTGGGAATCAGGGAGCAAGAGCACAGCCAAGCATTTTTGTTACCCACTGTTAACAGCCAGTCTGGACCCTGGTAAAGGGCTTTCAAGTCTGATTCTGGACCTTTCCCCCTCTTTCCCAGCTAGTTCCAGTGTGGTTACCTACCTTAGAAAGCAGAGGGGCTGGAAGGGGGTAGGGAAAGGTGCTTGGCAGAGGAGGCTGGGGAGAGGGGAAGGTGTGAGAGTTGATCAGAGCCCTCCCAGAAAGCAGGCACGAGGGGTCCTGGGCCTCTTTGATGCTGCGAACCCCGAGCCAGCTCCAGGGAGGTAATTGCATTGCAACCAGGGCTCAGCTGTCCCAGGAGGGCTCTGCTAAAGGAATTATGTCTTTGATCTTGCTTTCTGCTGAGTTACAATGGCTTTTTCATCGTCTTGGATTTATTTTTTTTCCCAGGGACCGCCTGGCTCAATGGGACAACCTGGCCTTGCAGGTGAACCTGGCATGAAGGTAAGAAAAACCCCTTACTGCAATTCCTCTGTCAGACTGGGGAGATAATAGCAACTCGTGTTC
This sequence comes from Manacus vitellinus, assembly GCF_001715985.3. Classification (NCBI taxonomy): domain Eukaryota; kingdom Metazoa; phylum Chordata; class Aves; order Passeriformes; family Pipridae; genus Manacus; species Manacus vitellinus. Next base: position 6,347,919 of record NW_021940039.1, on the reverse strand, counting down.
CTGCAGGACTGAGTGACATTGCAGGTTTGCCCTCCAGCAGCTAAAGCAGAAAGTGCTTTCAACAAAAGATAAAGTTTAAAATATAAAATCCAGTTAACTTTAGCCTTTGGTTGCAAATTCCTGAGCCCCAACCTGAGGGGGAGGCCATCGGTGCTGGGGAGAAGCACCGTCCCAGGGATCTTGTGCCTCAAGAACTGTGAAGGGCCTTGGAAATGAAGCTCAGCTCTCTGCAGATCCAAAATCTGAATGGGGAAGGGAGTCCTCAAGACTCAGAGATCCAGGCAGCTTCTAATTTGAAACCAGAAGTGTCTCAGGAAGGTCCCAAACTTAAAAATACCTTCAGTTTCCAAGCCTCAACTCTATGAGGACTGAGCTCCTCTGATGGTTACAGGGAAAGGGTGCCCTGCTCCAGCCTATGAATTCTCCTTCTTGTCCTCATGGAAAGGCCTATAAAAGCCATCTCTTTGTTTGAATAAGATCCCTGTGCTGAGCAGCTCAGAGGAGTTTTTATTTCATCCTAGCCCCCTTGGTTTGAAGGTTCATTCCTGCGAGCAGAGCTCTTGAACAGACTCTGTGTGGGGATTAAATGCAGTTTCCTCTGTGCTGCTCTTCACTCTCACCCCCAGCCCCATCCTTTGCCATGTTTTCCTTGGCAAATCTTCTGACACTTCACTGGATCTACTGTGCCTTTGGCATCCTGATACTGCTCGAGTGTTTTCAGCTCCTGTGCTCCTGGCTGCCCTCCTGGGGAGCAGGACACGATGGTTTGCACAGACACCCCTTTACCCACTGTCAGTGCAACAGGTCCTTGTGGGAAGTCGGGGAGGGAGAGTCCTGTCCTACTCCTTCTGGAGCTTCCAAGCTGGAAGGAGCTGAACCAAGGCTGGTCTGGGCAGTCATCACTTGCACACCAGTTTTCTGGTTCTCTCCTTTTGGTGCCATCAAAGATTCAGATTTTTCTCAGGGGCTGGGGCTCAAAGAGCTGTTGGATCTCTTCTCCCTCCCTATGGTCATGTCTGCCACCACACCACACTGCACCCAGCATTGCTGCTTGTCTGGGAAGGACCATGCCCAGGGAATACCTGCAGGCAGCACAGACCACTCCTTGACCCCTGTCCTGTCAAGCTTTATTGCAACAGAGCCTGCCAGAGGTGTCCCTGTGTGCTCTCCCTATGCTGGGCCTTTGGACCCCCTTGAAAACTGAAGGTGTTTGTGTGGGAGAAGGAAAGAAAAAGTCAAAATGAGGAGTGCAATGGGACGTGCTTCATGTTCACTCACCATCAGCAAACAGCTTGTCTCCATGTCTGAGTTTCCTTCTTTTTAGGGTGATCCTGGCCAGCTGGGAGTCCCTGGAGAGCAAGGTCTCATTGGCCAAAGGGTGAGTATGGCCACCTTTTCGTGGGGCTTCTGTGCCTTGACAGTTCCCCAGAGGGTCTGTCCCTGCTCAAACACAGCTGGGCAGGCAGACCCTGCCCTGGGCATCCCGTAACCCTCATGGCCCCTGTTCCTTCTCTGGGAGGTGGAAGCCCCTTCCCCACAGAGTCTGTCAGCCTGAGTTCACCAGCCTTCATGAGCCTCTGGGGTGCCACAGTGACACTGTGACACCCTCTCGTGTGAAAGGGGCAGTGTGGGAACAGATGTGGGAACAGACCCCTCCTGTTTGCCAGGGGCTGTGTCCACACGGGGCAGGGGATGCTGGAGCAGAAGGAGGCATTAACAGGGAAACACTGGCTACACTGTGCACGTGTGGGAGGGAGCTGGGGTGGGATGAATGCATGGATTGAGGCTTCCAGGGTCTGTGTCCCTTCTCAGGACTGAGGTCGGTTGTTGGAGCAGGATGGGGAAGCCCCAAGTTACATGAATACAGACTGAGCCCCTTTTCACACAGGGAAGGAGGTCTTCCCACAGGCCAGCAGCAGGTCCGTGGAGGAGAAACTATGGCTCAGAATAAAGCAAGAGGCTGAATTCTTGCTCTTGCTCCAGAGGAAGCTTGTTCAGCATTAGGGTATGGGATAGGACACATGTCAAAGTGCAGGGTTGGGCTCCCATTGCTGCAGCCTCACTGCTGCCACGAGTCAGCTGCAGAAAGCAGAGGGAAAAGCATGTTTAGGCACAGCCTCATGGTGCTTCCTTCTGTCTGCAGGGAGAATCCGGGCTGGAAGGAGACAGCGGGCTGCCTGGGCCAGATGGGGTCAAGGTAAACCTCAGTCTCGTGGAGTGTCAGCTCTCACACACATCTCTGTGCACTCAGGTCCCTGTGATCCCTAGGGCCAGCATGAAGCCAAGGGGGTTACTGGGTCCTCTGTGCAATCAGCCTCTGCCCTGCTCTCTCCAAGGACTTTTTTTTCTGCAAGCACACAAAACAAACTCCTCCTGTTTCACTCCTCTACCCACATTTTTGGCATCTGATCAGATCTCCAAAAAGGTCAAGTTCTTCAAAATCTGGTTTCCAACAATTTGTCTGTTTTATTTGAGTCTTTACAGAACAAATTTCCAACTAATCAGGAATTCCTGGACCTGGCAAGGAGAATCGAGAATTGCCCATCACTCTCCCATGCACCACTGACCAGAACAATGTTAGCAAGTAAAGAAACCAGATCCCTCTCCCCTTGGCAGAGCCCCAGGTGCTCACTCAGGGCTCATTCTGTATCTAACTGCTGTGAGTTTGCTACCTTGCCTTTGGAACAGGACTCTGATTCCTGTCCCTGCACAGCCAGCCTTTCCAAACAGGCCAACAATTTTGTTCCATGGAAAGAAAGAGCAGCCGATCCCACAACAATGCAGTTTATTTCTTCATTCTAGTTAAGCTATTTGCCATGTGTCTTTATTTCTGCTTATCTCTGAATGTTGGACCAAAAAGCCTCTTCCTTAAGGACAGTTAAGGCTTCTGTGTTCTCTGACTGTCCCCAGGAGCTCTTGAACCAAACCAGCTCTTTCCAACCCAAATGTGTCTCTGGACAGTTAACCAGATGTGTCTCTGCTCCTTAACCAGACAAGATATTGCTGAGCTCTCACCATGCAGGTGCAAGAGGAAAATGACTCAGTAAAGGCTGGTTGGCTCCAAAAATGCAGGTGCTGATCCCAGTATACAACTGGAGTGGTAGTACTGAATATTGCAAAATACTGACAATATTTTATTTGTCTTGATAGAAGAATAACAGCTCCAAACTTACTACTTCTTACACTTCTGTGATTGTATTTCTGGTCTGCATTCCAGTTGGTTGTCATTGATCCATACTGAAGTTTTATTATCTGCCAGATTTTTTCCTAAATTTCCAAGACTGGTTTCACCAGGGAAGGTTTAAGTTAGACATTAGGAAAAATTTCTTCACAGAAAGGGTACTCAGGCTTGGAATAAGCTGCCCCAGAAAGTGGTGGAGTCACTATCCCTGGAAGTGGCAGCTGGGGACATGGTTTAGTGGTGGGCTTGACAGTGCTGGGTTAATAGTTGGACACACTGATCTTAAAGGTCTTTTCCAACCCAAATGATTCTATGATTCTGTAACTATGAGAACAGTGATTTGACAGGGCACCTACTGCTCAGACCATAAATCCTTCACGGGGCATGGTGACACTGTTTTCCAGAGTGTTTGTTTGAGCCCTGGACTGATTCCTATTTGGCAGTGAGAGCCAAGCAGCCACTCCAGACAAACCCATCCTATTGAAAGTCTTCCAACATCCCAAGCTCAGGGCTTCTGGGTGAGGTGAGGCAGGCTTTCAGATCTTGTCTGCCTGCCTCATTCACGTGGGAGGTTCAGGCCTTATTGCAGGAGAAGCAAAGGGGTTCAGGTTACCCTGTGTAATGGGGGAGTTCCTTCTCCTCGAGCCAAGAGATTTTAAAGAAAAGAAACCTGCTTTTGCTCCTTTTTTTAAATGTCAAGTGTATTATGACTCATCCTCATTCATCCTTTTGCTTGCAGGCTCTTTTCCTCTCAGGCTCCTGAAATATTAATTATGTGGTGGGTTTTTCCTTGCAAGAGGCAATGCACAGTGACCCATGTGTTGTGTGGGCATGAAAACCTCCCACTCTCCTCTCTTCCACAGGGGGACAAAGGAGAGCAAGGCCTGGAAGGAGAGAAAGGAGAAAAAGGCAATGAAGGACTGAAGGGAAAAGAAGGACCTCCTGGATATCCCGGAATCACAGGTGTCCGAGTGAGTCTGCGAATCCAGCCCGTGGGCGATCCATGGGTTCCCTATGGTGATGAGTGTGTGAACCAGGACACTGCTTAGGGCAGGAGGCCATCTGAGATGTCCCTTGTTGCAAATGCTGTCGTAAAGTATGTCATTTTTGTGAAAAACTGCATCTGGGGGTTGGTTTGGTCTTCCAGTCAGGACATACTTGAGATGTGGATCGCTCCTCTGGTCTGCCATCGGCTTTGGGACAGTGCCTCCCTCCTGCACATGTAAGATGGATTTGGCAGGATGTTAGAGAGGGAGGTACAGAGGGCTGTGAGGGGCTGAGTTTCCCCTGGCTTGCACAGCTGACTTGGGCCTGGAGCCTGGAAATGACCAACCTTGTGCCTTCTCTGATGATTACTTGCTTGCTTCTGGTCTTCCCTTTAATATTTTATATTTAATTTTATATTATCTGTATATATATTTCTATATATTTTATATATAATTCTATATTTAAGGCTCCCCCTTAAATATAGAAAACGAAGAGGTGAAATTAGCAGGAAATTATTCCTGAACCTTCAGTGAATATCAGGGGCATGTGTGGTTTGCTTGGACGTCTGATCTTGGTGCTGTAGAAAGGAAAAGTGTGACTCTGGCCCTGACACAAGAGCAGTGGGAGCCAGGCAGGGTCTGGCTGGGGCTCATTCGGTGGTGCCAGGTGGAGGATGGCTCTACCCAGTGCCCCAGTAGGCTGCTCTAAAAGTCAGGCCCTTCTGGTTGAAATGTAGGGTTTATCAGCTTAATGGCATGGTTTATTCATTGTCATTGTTGCCATGGATGTAAGTTTTCAGAGGCATGAGGCTTGTCCTGCAAAGGGATGGCCCAGCTGTGAGTGGGATGCAGCCACCCTGACCGGAGGCCATGCCTGCCTGCAGCACAAGTCTCATCCCTTGTGCAGCTGCAGAACATCCCAGCTCCCACCCCACACACCCGTGGGAAAGAAATGGGTAGTCCATGTTTGGTGGCAGCTCTGAAATCCCAGCCTGGGATGAGAGGGAGGCAGCAGAGCAGGCAGGTACCGCCGAGCGCTGGGTGGATGCTCGGTGGTGAAGCATGTTGATTTTCCTTTTGGTGACGTTGTGGCTGGCTAAAAAGAGCAGGGAGAAGGGTGTGAGGGGATGGAAGCAGAAAAGGAGATGGATTTATGTTATTTTTGGGCTGAGGTTGGGATTTGAACATTGACTCAACCAGAAAGTGGAAACATTGGCTTAAAGCTGTGGTGCAGCACCATAAATGTGCAGAATAAGCCTGTAGTCCTGTCCCAAATAAGGCCAGCCTTGGCCACAGCCCCCCGTATCCACAGGGAGCCCTTTCAGGATTGGGATCATACCATGGGGTGGTCCCCAGTACCTCAGCTCCCTCCCAGCTGCAGGCTGGCACAGCTGGACAGTCGCCCTTCATGTGCTGTACTTCTGGCTGGCTCACATGTTTATATTGTGCATGTTTTAAGAACCAGTAAAAATATTAAAATCATGCAAATGCCATATTAAGTTATAAAATATAAAATATAGATTCTCTCAGACTCAGTCCCTGCTGTTTGCCAGCATGTCCCTGGGAACATGATGCTGTTTTCTGTTTTATTTAAAAAAAAAAATCGAGTCAATGAGCCAAGATTCTTGCTCATAATCACTCCCTTTTGTTTTTTTTACTGCAGAGTGCTATATTTCCATCTACTATTTTAATATGCTTCTTTGTATATCCTTATGCCTAAACTCAAGCAGCCTTTCAGACCTGCACAGGCTCCAGATAGTGTTGCCTCCCCAGCCAAACTCCGTTACCTAATACACAGGCTGGTGTTCCTGTGCTCACTCTGAGGTCATTCGAATCTGGAAGTCTTCTGACAGAAGTACAAATAATTTTTCTCTTCCCATTTTTTTTCTTTTTGAGACTTCCATTCTACCTTCTCATGGAGAGTACAAATACTAGCGTGATCTCCCTTAGATAAGGTTTGCAGAAATGCAAACAGCTAGAGATAACTTCAACCTCATCCTTTTCAGCTGAGCAGTGGCAGCTGGAATATCCAGCCAAGCCATGCTCTGGAAGACATGCCACAAAAGGCACCACAAATTGCACAGTGCAAAGGAGGCTTTAAGGCTGCCGAACAAAGAAAACAAAAAATCTTGTCATGGAAAAGTTGTGAAGGTGTTCACCCAAGGGCAAATGTCAAGGTGACAAACTCCCCTGCAGGATTTGTATGGTGGCTCAGAAGTTGCTTGGGGAAGGGTGTTGGAGGTGCTTGGACTGTGGGGAGGAGGCATGTTGGGTTTGGGTGTGCTGCAGATACTGTGTGATTACACATCACACATGTTGCATATGGTTTTAATACTTGTGATGTGATAGTGTTGTGCTGTCCAATACTCAGTTCAAATGGTTCAAAGGTTCTTCATCTTTAGCTATTACATCTTCATTTGGTCTCTCCTGGCATGACACCCAGGAGTCCTTACATCTGTGCTTCACCACATTCCTGCCTGGATCCACTGACGTTCTCCTGAGCTAGAGATGTTGCCTCTGCTCCAGTATTGGGATAGCCTGCTCAGCTACAAAGGGGACAGGGGAGATGTCGATGCTTCTGTGCTGTTCCTGGGAGACACACACACCAGGATCTGTGCAGTCACATGTGACAACACACTGACCTCCATCTGGGAGTTTTAGCTCATCTTCTGCTTCTGGAAGAGATTCATGTTAACTTGAGGAAGCTGATGCCCGTCTGCAGTCATGGACACAGAGAAAAGCTTTTACTATGCCTTGGCTTGGCCCTGTTTTACTGGAGGGGACCCACAGAGACATGCCCTGCATGGACAGCAACAGCCTCTGGAAAAACCCTTTTCATCACAAGTCCCTGCAGTAACAGCACGTCTTGAAGATTTGTCCTTAACACCAAGGACATGTTTAGTCTTAATCTTTATTTTGCTTATGTCTACAGGAATGTGGCACTTCACTCTCAAGTGTCCTCCTGACAGATGTAGGAAATGAGGCGCCTGATGGCTCTGAAATGATGTGACTTCACTGCTGGTACATTTTCAGCCCATTTTGTATATTCTGGCCTGGGGCAGAGTCTCAGTGCAGCCACAGAACAGGTAGGAGTTGGGGAACTTGGCGAGACACCTACCAGCTCACACGCCATGTGGCAAAGGGCCAGCACAACTGAGGGAAGGAGATTGGTTCCTGGGCCTGCACAATCCTGGAGCTCCCTGGATCTGGCAGAGGAAGGGATGTAATGGAGCACTCTCGAAAACTGGAGAAAGCTCAGAGGGTCTGTTCAGCCCTTCTGGGTCATGCAGAAGAGAGACATTCACCCAGCAATCAATGGGATCAGCAGGGACACGTCTGGCTTTGCTGGGCAAGGCTTCATTTTCCAGAAAGCCATCCCAATGCTGATACAACGCCTGAGCACAACCAAACTTCCCTCTGCACTCAGGAAACGTTTTTCAGGGATCGTTAGCTTTAATTTCGCTCAGCCATTTCCAATATTAACATATCTGAAAACCGTTTTCCGCTGTGGTTTCGAATCTCAAACAAAAAGCATCAGGGAGGCCCCATCCGAGTCTCCAGGGGCAGTTTGTACGTGTTTCAAAGCCAGTGGATTTCAGCAAACAGACCTGGCAGCTGAGATGGTCCATGAGTCTCACAGCTGTGGCTGGCAGGGCTCGAGGCAGCTGGAGCTGAGATAAGTGAGTATCCTCTATCTTTTGGTCACTTTGTCCAAGTTCACACTGCTCCGTTCAGCTCCAGTTCCTGCTCAGTGGAGGAACGGGCCAGTTGCCCCCTGGTCATAAGAGAGAGATCAGAGCACAAGCGCAGGATCCAGTTGAAATTTCCAAACTTACGTCGGAGATGTGCACCTTTCCTGAGCTGCTGGCTCACGTTACCTCCTCCCAGTGGCTTCTATCTTCTTCTAATCCTAACTTGTTGCCTTCACTTGCCCTTGATTCTCTTCTGAACGTGGCTCTTTGTCCTCTGGTGGCTCCTCGGAGCAGCAAAGAGCTGAAAATCCCTTCCTCTTGTAGAGCACCAGGGGCTGTTTGGGTATCTGCATTCAGAGAGACTGGCTGGAGAAAAACCTCAGGGTCAACAGTGCAGGGAGCAGGAGTCATGCACTGGAGATCCAGGTTTTCTCTGTGGGCAAGGCAAGACAAGGATATGTCTCCTCAGTATGTGGAGAGACTGAAAGGTACAACAGCCTGGTGAACCCTGGCAAGGCACCCATCAGCAATGCAAGTGTCACAGTGTGGTTGGCCAAAATAAGAAGATGATTTGTCTGCCAACCTGTAAGGCTATGAGGGGATGGTCCACAGAACCTGAGAACATTGCTAAAGAGGACCATGCATTCACAAAGGATCTGGCTGCCCATCAGTGCTGCTCGTGGCAACAGAGGATGGTAAGAGCCAGACGTTGAAGTCACTGGTGTGGAACCAGCAACCTGCTCACAGGCAAGTGGGCCCTGAGAACAACCCTTACACCCAAAAAGTGCTCCCCCCCACTGCTTCTCCTCTCCACCAATGGAAAATTCGGCATTTCAGCCCTTCCCTGGGAGGACAAGGGATCCAGCAGTGGCTGAGGAAGGCCCAAGCCATTTGGCAGCAGGGAGATGGTGGGTTTCCAGCTGCGCTCCGTGGCTCTGCACTGTGGTTTTCATAATGTGCTGGTTGTCATACATGGCAGACATCTGATAGCAAGGGTTTTACAGTTCCAGGAAAGCAATTGGAGAGCCTGGAAGTACTGAAATGCAACATGCTCCTAAACAAGAAAATCCCTCATTGTTCAGCAAAACTGGGAGTCGAGTTCTTTCCACTTCCTTTCTAACCTGAAATCCTATCTGCAGTGTCATTCAAGCCACGTCAGGACTCGGAAAGCTTTGAGCCAGACACTCCAATGGTCTAAATTGCCATAAACAATTACATCAGAGAAGGTCTGGCTGCGTGTGCCGGCCCTGCTGTGTGGTGCAGATGTGCACCATCAGCCCAAAAGAGCTCGAAGGGCCATAAATCCTTTTGCTCTGGTGCAACAAGATCCAAAGTCCTTTCGTTTGCTCTTCAGGAGGGTAGAGTGACAGAGCTGGGCTGGGGTGGAGATCTGAGAAAGCTTTTTGAGGGAACTTGCAGCGCTTTGAAAAGGATCAAGCTACTCTCCAGCCCAGTACAGAGCACGGAGTGAACTCTTGGCTCCAGCACTGTGGTCGCAGACCCATCACTCCCTGCAGACAGCGCTGGATGGTGCCCCAAGGATCCTTCCTGTCGTGTTCTCATCTCTGCCTCATCTACAAACTACAGTCCTGAAGTGGAAGGAGGACTTGCTGGCCGGGATGGACCTTTTTCTCTGAGCTAGCAGAGCTGCTCCAGCAATGGCACACTGTTGTCCCAGCTGAGATGATGCTGGCTTTTGGGCAGAGCAGGAGCCCCTTCTCACCCGACACATTGCTCTAGTACAAAGTTGTCCAAACATCACTTTCAGCAGAATTTGTCCCAGAGTGGTTTTTGCTCTTTGTTCTTTTCTGTTTCCTGCCACTGAAAACATGATTCAAAGGTTTTCTGCAACAAAGCTCCTCGCTCTGCTGTCGCTGAATCCAGCCATTCACTCTGCACACATGAGCTCAGCGACAGCTGGCAGCACCACATCAGTTCCATGGCATTCAGCTCCCTGAAAACACTGAGGCTGCTGAAGGACAATCCTGGAGTCACTGCTGGTTTTAATCTCTGCTCTCCACGCAGGAATTTATGCTCTTTTTTTTTTTTTTTTGATAATGTGCTGAGCTGTTGTTTCCTGGAAAAGCTGTTTTTCGTGCCCTGGACCATGGGCTGTCTGTGGAGCTCTTACTTAAAAGAAGTTTCTTGAACTCCCTCAGCTGGAGGGTGTGGGGTCACCCACTGACTGAGCAGGGGGAGGAATGGAGAACACTGGACTTGGTGTGGGCAAACGAGTAGTGTTACTCCTAATCTTGCCCTTGATTAATGTGTTAAGAGTAGGTGCACGAGGTAGTAAAGTGACTTGCCCAGGGTCATGCAGGAGGTCGGGTGGTGGTCGAGGGGGACCAGGAGAGGACACAACAGGCCATACTTGTTCTGCCCTACAGCCTGTCCTTTCCTGCTACATCAGCAGGGCCAGATCCTCTACTGGAGCCATTTCCAGGGCTGAAGGTGCTTGCACTTGGCCATGGTGTGTCCTTGTGTCACAGCCTTGGGGTATCATTGCTTGTGCCCACCAATATCCAGCAAAGCCATAGGCAGGTATTTGCCTTGTATCCAAAATCAAAGGTGAATCAAGGTTCTCAGGAATGTAGTCAAATGTGCTTTGAAGAGGATGAGGCCAAGGGTCAGGGTGATGCCTCTCCAGGGAGCTGCAGTCCCAGGTCTCTCTCCTTCCCATTTTAGAAGCAATATGGTCATCCCTGGGCACCTCTGCCCATATCTGCAATCAGCTTCTCCCCATGCTTCAATAACCAGTGCATTGCAGGTGGCCTCAGGCTCAGCCTTTTCTGTGAGTCTAAACATCCCATTTTATGGAGAGGTGCATGCTGGATTTTGTTGTTTGGGAGATTTTATTGTGGGGGACTTTTTTTCCCCCTTTTCAGCTATTCTGCTCTCTGTGACTCAGTCCACCAAATCCACTGAAGCCTTTGGAGTGGACGTGAGTTGCCTGTGAGTTGCCTGTGAACCCTACAGGGAATCACAGAGCTCTCCCAGTCCCCAGGGAACCACTGCTTGCAGCAACCCAGGCTGCTCTCCAGCAGCTGAGGGGCCGTTTCGCCCTCACAGTGAAGCTCTGCTGCTGGGGAAGGCAGGCTGATCCCAGCTGGTCTTCGTTTAGAGTTAATAGGAGTCAAAATGAGCCAGAATTTGAAATAAATCCCATAGACTTGGCATGGTTTCTTTCCTGACTCAGAGTAAGGAGACGCACTTTTTGGGCAGTTACTCCAAGATTCCCCTCCTTATTGCAAGAGAGGATTTCATTCCCCTCCTCTTCCACAACCCCAGGGCATCTGTGTGCTTCAAAAGGAAGATATTAACCCTTAGTATTTGGGAGAGTGTAAATCAGCATTGTGCTGCCCAGGTGCTCTCTCTATTTCTTTCTTCCCCATTGTCAGCTTCCAACACTGGCTGATTTTTTGGAGCATTTTGGTGTCATGTGTGAAAGCTTCACAGCTCGGTGGGGATGAGGCCTTATGCTTTTCCTGCACTTCCCACTCATCCATCAAGCCTTTTAGTGGCACTTTTGTCTCTTATGCTTCTTTGGAGACAAGGAAACACAGGCAAAGAGAGGGGGAAGAAAAGGGATTTTCCCAGAAACAATAAGTTAGTGGCAATTCAGGGCTATCAGACCAAACTAGACCAGCTCAGAGCACAGAGCACTGCTCTGTACATGATTCTCCTTGCTGCCTTACACTGTGACTGCTTAGGAAAACCAGGTTAAACAGACCTCCTCCTCCACAAAACCAAAAGCAGCAAATTTCAGAGCAACAGCTGCATGCAGATAAGAATTTGCACTAAAGCAGAGAGTTTGGGATACAAGATTTTGGGGTCGGATTCCCATTTTAAGTCGAAGAGCTCAGCAGAAAGGAAAGTCAAAGTGACTCTGGCTGTAGTCTTTTCCAGCCCAGACCTTTTTATAGGATTTCCCCAATTTGCTGTTCCTTTGAATGCAGCCAGCCAGCTCTACCTGCACTCTCCACTCAGGTTTCCACAAGCAGGCCAAGAGCCCATTACTTCCCAGTGATCCCAGTGAAACCCTCTGAACCTCACAGTACAATCAGGTCTTTCTTCTCGAGAACAGTTGAGTCTTTCTTCTTTCCCCATACTCATTCAGGAGCTGCTGCCCTGTCTCCTCCCCTTCCAAACTACTGCTAGGCAGAGTGATTATGAAATGTGTTTCTTATAAATCCAAAACATTTATGTCTTCAAATGCCCGGCCCAAATAATCCCACTAATTTCCTGAGTGCTTGTGAACTGTCCTCCATGGGGGGAGGCTTCTCTCGATCAAAGTTTATTAAGTGGAGGTTCTCATATGGAGACGTTGCTGAGCAGTAGGAAATTATATGGGGCTTTTTCATTTCCCTTTAAATGAGCTCACTGGCTGGGCCTGGACAATATGGGCATGGTCATCCTATGGTTCATGCTTCCTACCTTTGTTCCTGCTTTAGTTTTCCTGCTCTTTCTACATCCACTGTCCCAAACTAGCACTTTTTTTTTCCCCTGTCACAATAACCACTTTTTTTTCTTTACTCAGTAGCTGTGTCCTGGTTCTTCTGTTTCTTCCTGCCTCATTTTTGGTTGGGAGGAGTGACCTCAGACCTTCATTCAGTGACACCCCAAAAAAAATACACTTCTGCTCCACAGCAATCCTGAGCAATCCTGAGTCTGTCTGAGACAGGCTTTGGGAAGTTCTCCCATCAGTTCTGTTCCCCTGAGAGCTTCCCTCCTGTGCTGTGTTGTAAGGCTGCAAAGAAAGCAGGGACACATCTACCCTCTGGAATGCCAAGAGCCACAGTTCCCCTGAGCCAAACCAGGGTGGTGAGTCACATCTCTTCCCCGGACCCAGTGCCTGTAGCAGAGCATCACTGGGTGTGGGGAAATTTGGGTCAGGATTTTTCCCTGTTTGTTGTTTGGCTCCATTTGGGCCATATCTCTCTGCAGTTCATTCAACTTCCTCATTTTGTTTTTCTGGATGTTGTTGTCGGAACACAGATTTCAACTGTTGATGTCTTGAGAATTTAAAGCTGAGCTGCTCATCTCTTTGCTCCCAGTAAATGTTACTGCTGTGCTCTGCAAGAGACCTGACTTTGCTGTCAAGGCCATCAGCAGCTGAAAGCCTTTTTTTTTTCTTTCAAAATGAACTAATTTGCATTAAAAAATAAACCACCCAGCTTTCCCTTAGGGGAATATCTAAGGCCATACTAAAAAAACCCCTTATAAATCTGAGTCCTTAGTAAAGATGGCAATGAAATTCCAAATGTGCTAGACCTCAGATTATAATTTTTTTGCTTCCCTTGGATATTTTGGCATAGCTGAAGGCATGTGACTTTGTAAAACCACTGGTTTCCACTGTCCCTGGTCACAAATACCTTCATCATCTGGAGGCACTGATATGCTTCTCTAGTGAAGAATGCGGCATAAAAAGAGAAATCACCATTTAAAAATAGTTCTGCTCGAGGAAGAAGCTTGGAAAGAGGATTTGTTTTCTCAGCAAACCAGTAACCCAAAGCATACAACAAAATGTGTACAAACCCCGAGAATAAAAGCATCGAGTGTTCAGTGCCTTGGCACACTAACCCAACTGATGTGAGTCCAGCAAAGAGAACTTGGATTTAATTATTTTGATGTGTAGGCTTTTGTACATCTTCTCCCATCATTGCTATCTCTGCTCAAGAGAGTAGGAACCCTAGGAACCTTGGGAACCTCACATTGCAGGGAAGGAGGTACCAAATGGTGCTACATTCCTGATGTGCTGTGGAGACCTTGGATAAAGACACAACCTCATTTAATTTTTTTATTTTTATTTCTTTACCCCCTGATCTTTCCATCCCTGGTCAGATGAGTCAGAAGAACGGAGAGGAAAAGGATTTGACTTTTTTTGAAGGCTACCAGAGTTGTTGCTGGGCTTGTTATTCCCTGTAGAATGTGTGGTAGTGCAGTGATTTCTGGGAACTGTGCAAACCCCTGCGTATGTGCCCTGAGAGCATCGGGAATTGCAACAGCAACCACATCTGGATTATCACAAATAGAGATATCGCATATCTGGGAACCCCAGACAAGTGTTGAGCTGCCTCTAAATTCATCTGGGCAGAATTCCTGCGCTGTTGGAGAAAGCACATCCAGGAAAATCAGACACATGGTAGGCTTCCCACTCACCAGCAGAGCTCGCTGGCCAAAGTCCTAGAAAGCGTGCTGGGAGAGCACAGAAATATCCCTCCCTGATAGAGCCGATTCCGCTCGAGGAGGTGACTCAGGCTGCGAGATCCGAGCCATGTCCCTGCCCGTGGTGTCACCAGCATGGTTTGACCCGTTTATTTCTGCCAGCAAAGCTTTTAACCAGCAGACAGGAGTTAAGGGAGGCTCAAAGGAAGGTCTCCAGGGCTCACTGTGAGTGACAACTCATCCCACAGTCACTGACAGGAGTTGGAGATGCTCCAATGTTTTTTCCTGCGGCGATGGAGAAGGAGCCACACCCCAGCTGGAGGACCCAGGAGAGCCTTCTGGAGAAGATGAACATCCCTGCTCCATGGGGCCGATGCGTCATCAGGGGAAAAGCCAGTACATGGAGTTTATCAGAGCCCATATCTGTGCTCAGGCTCCACCAACAGGGAAAGACAAGCTGAAGGAACCCAGAGAGAGTGAAAAGCTGTTTGAACGTGGCACAGTCTTCTGTAAATCAAGTTTATTTTTGGGTGCAGGACTTGAACTGTCAAAGTTGGGGCTGTGTTTTGTTTTTTACCCTCTCCCATGTGACTCCAGTCCTATATCTGTACTCCATGATTTCGGGTACAAGCAAGAACTTGAATGCTGGCAGATTTTAGGAGCAGTGTGGAAATTTTGTTTCTCAGATGGGAAGATTTAAGGCCTGAGCTTGTCCTCCCAAAAAGCAAGGACATCTCCCAGTGCAGGGTAGAAGCAAGTTTCAGCCATGGGACTTCCATGGGAGATGTATCCAGGTGAAGGGAGACAGGCTGTACTTCAAACTCTTCTGAAGTAGCAGTGAGATCCTCGTGACCTCCCTGTGAGTGGGATCCACCTGCCTTGCACAACAATAAAGGATATGTTTCATCAGCACACTGGAGTCTGAATCTTTTACAGACAGTGTAACACACCCTCAACCTGGGGGGATGGAGCCATAACATGGAAATCTTTGTTTCAAGAGGTGTCACAGCACAGCAACTCAGGAGCACATCTGAGTGTGCAAAACTACTCTGCTGGAGAAGATCAAGGGCTTGGCCACCACCGGGTCAGGAACAGATTTAACTTAAAGCAGGCTTTCTCCCATTTGCAAGAAACATCTATTGCCTGTGCTTCCAAAAGCTCTTGGAGCACAGTCCAGGGAGACTGATGGAAAAACACTATGCAACTAATTGGAAACCCCAGTTGTGTATTTGTTCGCTCACATCTTGTTTGGACAGTGAAGTTTTGTGATTGATTCCACTACTCACTCTCCAAATCCTCAAGCCACTAAGCTCTACAGCAGGACCTGTGGGAGTTACTGCTGCTTCAGACCCACACCACGACCCAGGAGTGGGGCTGCTCAGGGCCCTGGTACCAGCTCTCAGAGTGAGATGGGGGTGGCCATCCTGCTGTAGAGCTGGATGGGGGTGGCCATTTCTCAGGCTGATGCTTTCATTAGTGAGGATTTCTCTGTACTCCTGTCAGAAGTGTAGATCGTGTGGGTGACGCTGGAGGCTTGGCACCCATCGTCTGCTGCGCCTGCTCAGCATCTGTGGGAAAGTGATTCCAAAAGTGATCTCGTGGAAAGTGGCAGCAAAAAATAGCAAACAGAAACCCTGAGCAGTATGGAAGAGACACAGAGCGGGGCTCAGCAGGGACCTGTCCTTTGTGAAGTCTAATATTGTTGGCAAGGTGGGCTCCTGAAATGTTTGACTTAGGTAAAATGGAGCTATTCCCCCTGGGAAAGGGAACTGGCACAATTCTTTAGGGCTATAAGGAGTCTGAATTGTTCCTTTGTGTTCAGAGCAGGCACTTCTAAGGCCTGTGTTTCAGATCAGAGTGAAAACCCCCTGATACATCTCCCTTTATAAGTTGCTTTCATTCATCTGAGACTGCAACATCAACCATGATGAAAATTATACCTTCTTAACTGGGAGGAGGGGGAGCAGGGGGAGAGATGCTGGGCTGATGTGGAGATGCTGTTGAAAAGTTTGTCACAATTGCCAAAAAGTATGATTTATTTTCTTCAGTGATACTTCTGCTTCTTTCTGTCAAATCCAAAATATTCTGTCTGCCTTGCAGCCAACAGGGTCAAACACTGAAAAAAATGAGCTCCCTGGGCTCCCTGAGGAGAGGCTGCTGTATTTAGCTGCTCATCACAGATTAATTCTGTGGTGTGGGTGCAAGGAGGGGCAGCAGGTTCTGCACCCACACTGGGTGCTGAAAGCAGCCCAGCATTCCTGTCTCTGCTTGCCATGGCTCCCACCTGGAGTTTTGCATCCCACTCCATTTCTAGATGCCCAATCAGTATATTGTGGTTTCTGTGTGTGGCAGTAACAACAATATAAATAGAGGGGAGGGGTTTCCAACGTGAGCAGAAAGTTGTGCATGGTAGGTGGATAGAGAATGAAACCACTGCCTGTTTTCACAAGGGAAAAATAAGGATAATTACTGTGGAGGCAATGGTTCTATTGACAGCAGCCTAAAACCATATAAGAAGTGTCACTTTTCAACTGTGTTGCCCAGTAGTCAGCTGAGCACAGAGATCTTTACACCTTTAAGAAATGAGGTTTCCTTCTCCTCCACGGGTTGGAGCAGCTCAAAACCAAACTCAGCCATACCCCAGCTGTAGGACCTGTGAATTGTGGTCTTAACTGCATGACTTCCTGGCCTCCTTGATGGCTTCCATGGGAATAGGATAGGGTGGGTGAGGATGCTTTCAGGGTTGAGTGTACCAGGGAAGTGGCCTGGGAGTGGCTGGTTGGGATGTGACTTCTTTGTTTTCCCATTCCAACAGCTTTTTTTTTTTTTCTCTCCTAGGGACCAGAAGGGAAACCAGGAAAACAGGGGGAAAAGGGCAAGCCTGGCCAGAAGGTAGGAACATCTCCTGTTGAGAATGTCTCCCTGGACAATCCTCTGGGTCTCCTGATCCTTGCTCATCTTTCATGTTTATCTGTAGAAGCAGCTTTGTCCTACACTAAAGTCAGTGCTTTTGTTCTGCAGGGCAGCAAGGGCTACCAGGGGCAGCTTGGAGAGACTGGATCCCCAGGGAAGGAGGGGCCGAAGGGGAACCAAGGCCCTAAAGGATCCCGAGGTACCCTGGGACCTATGGTGAGAAGAGCTCTGCAAATGGTTGAACACAACACGCAGAAACGTGACTGGCAGTGGTGAATGAAGCAGAGAGCCCAGCAGGGGCTTCAGAGCACAGAAAGGGGAATGCTGTTGGATTGGTTTAATTGGCCAAAAGAGCTTAAGTTGCTCTGAGCAGCACAGAAGAGACTCCACAGAGGTGGTTGGGTTGGTGCCCCGTGAGCCCAGCTCACGTTGCACCACGGTGGTTTTTCACAACTCCCCAGATGGGCTGAAATAGCTGAAATATTGGGGATTTTTCCTGAGCTGAGTGAGCTGATAAGCTATTTTTTGCTAAGATCTTTCCCTTTGAGACTGCACACTCATGGCAAGAGCTGCTTCCAAGTCGAACTCTGTTAATACAAGGAACTCTGCCTTGGACTTCTGCCCTGTTTCTACACCCACTCCTGATCTACTTATCTAAAACACTTGGAGCAAGAAGAAATATAGCATGGGAAAGGGTTTGAGCTGGGGACTGAAGGTGAGGCTTTCAGAGAGAATAGTAATAATACAGCAGAGAGAGAAGAAAGTTAATTTGCTTTAGGCACATGAGAAAAATGCCTTGGGACAGCAGCAGTAAGTAAAAGTAACCCTCATGCAATGCAGGCTGGTAAGGAAACTTCTTGCACTCTGGTAGAACTTAGTGAAATAGCAGGAGTTATTTATGAAGCAGGAGTCAGGGTGGTGTTTCAGAGCAGTAGCAAATGAGTGATGGAGTGATGGTTCTGCTGATAGTGTTTCCCTGCACTAAAAATTATGGGCTCACCATATTTCCTCACTTAATATTCTTTGGCAAAGCCTCCATGGATTATTTCACAAGGAAGCAAAGAAACATCTGAACAGCAGCCTATTGGGCTGGACACTTCTCTGTCATGTGTAAAGGGCTTCCATCCACACTAAATGGGATTATATGGAAAGTCTGTGGCTCACTTAAATGGGATGATCTGATTTAAACCCTTTTGTTCAATCTGCTAAAGGTGTGATAAACAGCTCATGCAGTGCCCCCATCACAGTGCAGAAAACTCACTTCTTGGCTTCAGAACCCACACTGGAAGGCTTGCTCCCAACAGTTTAGGATTAGGTCGTGCATGAGTGAGGCCTCACTGGTGGACTTCCTAGCACAACACTAGTTTGGATATAGAGATGTTCTGAAGGGCAGATGAAGAGCACACAAATGCAGACATTTCTGGTAGCAAATCTGAATGAGGTGGAGAACCTATTGCTGCAGGCTGGCAAAGGCATAGAACAGACTCCTGACCTCCCTCTCCATGTGTAAGAGGTTAAAGCCAAGCAAGAGCCCTACAGGTGGCTGCAGCAGAGCTCACAGGTGGCCAGGAGGAGGGGCTGCCACACTCCCACCTGGTGCTGAGCTTTGCTTTGCATAGCCCAGTGCATCCTCTTCTCATGGGGTGACACCACGGGCTGCTCTCACAGTTCCTCTGTGCTTGCCTCTCCAGGGAGCTCCAGGAAGGATGGGTGCTCAAGGGGACCCAGGCTTAAAGGGCTACCAGGTAAGGGTTTTATTTTCATCTTCCAGCTTTTATCTGTTCTCAAATGCAACAAAGTGGTCACTCCAGGATGTAAGTTGTTCTTAAACTATGATTTATTTCTGATCTCGAGTTTAGTTCTTTGTCTAGTCTCCATTTACACCATCATGGCTTATCCACATGCATTTGGTCCATCTCTGCCACAACCCATGTGTCCCTCTGAAGCTGGGATGCACCACACAGGGTTTGTGAGACCTGGCAGGGAACCAGGGAGGACTTTCAGTCCAACAGCTCTTTCCTGCCTCCTCACATGCTGTCTGCTCTCCACAGGGACATGCAGGACCACCGGGGCCAATTGGACCACCAGGGCCAAAGGGGGAAAAGGTAAGTTCAGGGAGTTTAGCTATCTCATCTCCCCTTGGTGTGGAAGCTGAGCTGGCATAGAGATGATTGTCCTGCTGCCATAATTCCTGTGCATCCATGCTCTCCTCTCCCTACAGCAGAGGTGCCTCCTCAACTGCACAGTCACCAATGTAACCCCTACAAAAAGCTACTAAATATACAGCTTTACTTCTGCAAATCAGTGCCAGGACACCCATGCCACTAGCAGGTGCTTTCCAGACACTACATGCCCTTGTGCTGGAGGCTGAACCTCCCAGTATGTGTTCTGGGGGCACGTTTTTCCTGCACCCACAAAAATTTAGCTCAACCCCCAAGACAAAAGAAATCAGACTTAGTAGGTTTCTGTGATCAGGTCAGAATCACAGCCTGCACAAACGAGCTGATGTTCAGCACACTGCCATGTCTGTGCTGAAATCAGCCACCAGCATTTCTCCTCATCACCTGCCACCCCCTCGCCTCGCTCGTCCCCCACCCCTTGACGAGCCCCCTCGTTGCAGCTGCCCTGACTCAGAGCCACGGTGGCTTTCCCCTGGTGTTTCCCACTTTTGCTGAGTCAGCAGAGCCATAACCAGTTCAGGCTGGAGCAGTGACTCACCCTCTAATGGTTTCCTGTCGGAGCTGGGAGCTGGACGGCCCAGCTGGCGTTGGCTGCTCACAGAGCTGATGGAACCCCTCACGTGCCTTCAGCAGCGATGCTCCCTCCCTCCTGAGGTCTCCCTGGAGAAAGCTTCAGGGAGAACTCATTGTGACCTTCCAGTACTTAAAGGAGGCTCATCAAAAAGTAGGGAGCAACTTCCTACACAGACAAATAGCGATAGGACAAGGGGGAACAGTTCTAAACTAAAAGAGGAGAGATATAGGTTAGAGGTTAGGAAGTTCTTTACTCAGAGGATGGTGAGGCCCTGGCACAGGTTGCCCAGAGAAGCTGTGGCTGCCCCATCCCTGGAAGTGCTCAAGGCCAGGTTGGATGGAGCTTGGAGCAACCTGGGATAGTGGAAGGTGTCCCTGCTCACGGCAGGGGGGTGGAACAAGATGAGTTTTAAGGTCCCTTCCAGCACAAACCATTCTCCCTATGATTCTCCCTTGGTGTGGGAAGGGAAGTGATGGTGATGCAGACTAGTCAGTCATGAGGTCCCCATGAAGAGGAGAGATGTGTGAACTCTTTTTGTTCATTTTCTACTCCCCATCACCAAGAGAGTGTTCAGCCTTGCCTCTGGCACACAGTGGGAGTGCAGCTGTAGCGCAGGCAGGAGCTTCATCCCTTATAAAATGATTTTATAAGGGCTTGTCTTTGCTGGGGCTTTGAATGCACCCTTTCAAGCTCAGGCTCCTGCTGTCAGGACACCCTGTTCACACCATGCTCTGCCTGGAGACTCCCTGTGCAGCAGCAAACCCCTGTGCTGGTGGCTGAGAGTGGGGCAGGGTGAACCCTTGTGCTCCACTAACATATTCACATGCCTCAGAAATTTTGCTTTGGGGAGGAACAGTGGTCATGCTGCTTTTTCTCTCATTTCCTGCTGCTGAGACACATCCGTGGAGGAACAGCTGGTGATGTTCCTGCTGCTCTGCACCTCCATCACTGCCTTGCTGAACTTCCTCTCCACCCCCAGCCTTTCTAACTCTGCCCTATCCACCTCCCAGGCTGCACCTCTTGCTCTTCCAGACTTCAGCAGCATTCCTCCTCAGGTGTATCCCACTCAGTGGCCGTGTGGGGAGTGGCAAGTGTTAGCCAAGCACAACCAGCCCTGGATAATAATGCAAGAGCTCGTGACCAGGCACATTTGTCAGCTGAGAGCCTGCCCAGAGGTTTCGCACAGCCCCACTGTTGAATTTTGAGCATCCTGGCAAAAAGTTGTGAGTTGTCACTACCAAAAGCAAAGTCAGTCATTGACCCTGCAGCAGAAGGAATAAGGCATGTGCAGATACATATCTCTGTTGCTTAAATTGCAGCTGTTGCTTTATTTGAAAACTTTAAAGTTGCCATCGTGAAAGCTCCCATAATTTCAGTTGGAAATGATCCCCAAATTATTAATCTGAAGCGCTCAATGAAGCACTCAAGATATTTCTGCAAATGGACACTAAGAGCACTCCCTGAGTGGATCTGATGCCAACAGAGCGCAGCAGTGTTATGATAAATGAATTCTACATGCAAGTGTCCAAGTTGAAGCCTCACAAGGGCACTAAAACATCTAATGCATCCTGCTGAGAGCAGTCAGCTCTGTTAATGGCCCCTGACAGCTGGATCTCACTCATGTCTCCCTGGAAGGCCAGCAGGTCTGCTGACACCTTGCTGGGCAGCAGAAGGAGATGCTGAGTGAGGAGAGCACAACATGGTGTGCTGAGCCTCTAGCACTGCTTCCTGCACCATCCAGGTGCTCCACGAAAGTCTTGCATCTAAGTTTTTCTATCCATCCTCCCTTATCTCCTAAGAGTTGCTTGGATCCTAGCCTAAGGATAGACAGATTCCTTCCCTCCAGGCATCTGTAACCTCTCCCACACGTGTGAACACAGAAATGGAAGCCTAAATCTAAGAAATTAAGAGAAAATGGAAATGGGACCGCGAGTGCTCTGTGAGCTTTAAGCAACTTGGTAAAAGGAGCTGTGCTGAAGGAGGATATGTAACGATGGGGAAGGTCTTCCCTTCTCCAGAGAAGAAAGCAGCTTGGTGAGAGGCATTGCTGTGGAATTCAGCTCCCCTGGCCATACCAGGCAGCTACTCTGCCACATTTAATACATTTGCAGCTCCTCAAAGAGGCCTTGCTCGGAGCAGACGCCTGCACTTGGCAGCTGCTTAAAGCAGTCCAGATGGGATCCTTTTAAAAATTACAAACTGGTGTATCTCACTTTGGGACAGGAGCCAACAACAACAAGCCTTCCCTTCTTCTCCATGCATTTTCCATTTGTATCCCAACATGTTTACTTTGCTGCCCTTTACTCTAACTTTTTTTCACTGCAACTTTCTGAAGAATTAGTGCAGACCTTTCATCTCCCTCTCGAGCAGCTGAGGCATCAGGAAGCTCTGGAGGAGCTCAGTTTTGCAGTCCTAGAGCTGACCAGGCTGCAGGATTTTCTCAGGCAGAAGGCAAGGACAAGATGGCAATTAGCCTCAAGGGGGCCCAGAGCCACAACTCAGCTTTGGGGAGAAAGTCTGTGAGTCTTGATGCTCTTCAAGGGTCCCCAGAATTATGAGCTTTCTTTGAGTTCATCACGCTCATCTCAGCTTCCAAATGGCAAAGGTGTTCACATCCTGTTTGGGAAGAAGGAATCAGTGCCAAGATTTCTGCACAGTAACACACACACACACACTAGGATTTTTTTTTTCCCCGAGAGTTGAGAAATAGAGGCTTTGTTTCCCTTCTAGCCAACATTCCTTTGATAGTGGCTAGAAAGCAAACCAGTTGCCAGGTATTCTGCTTCTGACTTCAGGCAGCAAGTTCAGTAGCACTGGAAACCATCAGCAGAGCCTGTGAGGCTTTACTTTCCATCCTCTCCTCCTTGCCACCCAAATTTCTCCATCCACATTGCTCAGTACTGTATTTTCAAGCTCTCCTGGCACAGTTTCTCTCTCTATATATATTCCTACTGCCGTGGCTCCCCGAAATCCCAGATAAGGAGATTGGAGCTCCCCACCTAGCACACAATCTCTTAGGGACATAACCAGTGGGTCTCTATGAACTCCTGGCAAAGTTCATCCAACAGGTCACAGCAGCAGAGAGAGGAAATGCCACTGTCATCAAGCACATAATGGAGGGAGATGCACTGAGCTCTCTTCTACCTGTTGAGGTGCAAACTGCAAGAGATTTTGCCAAATCCTGAGCCTCGTTCAACAAAGCTGTGAATGGCAATACAGGTGCTCAGCCCATGAGAAGTCAGTGTGTGTCAGTGTGTCTCTCCCAGTGGTGGCACAGCCCTGATTCCAAGCTGTGACCCAGTTCCCACAGAAAAGAAGCTGTTGTCTCCACCAGTATTGTCTTCTCCCAGAGGCAGGATCATCAAGACATTTCCCAAGCATCCTTACTACCAGCAGCTGCAACTCAAACAGGAAAATAACCCAGGGAGAACATCAAAAAGAATGGTAAATACACCAGAGAGGGTTGGTGCAATCACTGAGAATTACAGAAGTCTGTGGAAAACTTGGCACTGCAATGTCTGGAGATTTGGATGTTCAAGGCTCTAGGAGCACCCCAAGCACACCAAATACAGCAGCTTCTGTGACAGAACCCCCCAGACCCTCTCTGTCCAGTAGCTGCAGCATCAATGAGTTCTGAGGCATGTTCATCCTGAGGAGCCAAAATGCCAGAGACTCTTATGCAGAGGAGTCAAAAACTGGAGGAGCTGGAATGCAGTGGTCTTCCATGGGGAGCAAAGAAACAGCCATCTCTGAGCTGGACTCCAGAGAAAACAGGACATCGTGACCCTGAGTGACTTATACACAGAATTTGAAAGGATAATGTCTCTGTTAAGTCTTAAGGGATCTCTCTGTGGATGTTTTAGAGAGACCTCAGCTATAAATAATCCGGGTGATTTTATCTCCCAGCCAAACCATGAGCTCTGAGCTTGTGCTGTGGAGCATCCCATCAAGGAGAGGAGTGTGGAAGGGACCAACCCTCTCACCTGGCTGATTGTAAGACAATCCCACAGCAGTGGCAGACAACCCATGCAGACCACCCATGTTCCCACGATAGCCCAGGCAGCACTCAACAAGGGTGGGGAAATGCTTGATTAAAGAGTTTGGTTGGGCTGTCAGCAACAAAATTCAGAGGCAGGGAGCTATTTCCCATGTTGTCGTAATTACATCCTTGCTTAGTTTTAGGAATTGTTAAAAATAACCCTTTGCACCTGGTTCCTTGTGTGTGGGGGGGTTAGACCAGGCAGAAACAACCACCAGAAACCAGGAAAGCAATGAGAGGACTCAGTGTATTCCAGGCTGCGAAACAAACAACCAAAAAAATTGTTTAGTCTTTCTTTGGATGAAAAATGAGTAAATTCAACAGAGGCTTTGACTTACGAGCCCATGATACAGGAGGACTGGATCAGGACAGAAACATCTGCTGTAAAATCTGCTGTCTGTATTAATATTAACATTTTTATTCACAGGGAGAACAAGGTGATGACGGGAAGGTAGAAGGCCCACAGGGACCACCTGGAGACAGAGTAAGATATTAAATCCCTTCTCTAAACAATCCCGGCCTGATTTTTGTGGGTGGATTATTTGGGTTGCTTCCTTGCTTGTAGAACATGCACAAGCCATTGAGATACTGCAGATGAGGGGTTGTTTACATCCACCTTAAGTCTTTGTCCTGCTGTTGTAGGGCCCTGTTGGTGACAGAGGCGATCGAGGGGAGCCTGGAGACCCTGGTTATCCTGTGAGTCTTATTCCAAATGCATGATTGAGGCATATTTATCTTGGGGAAGTGCTTCCAGCCCACACCAGCCCACAGAACTGCCCAGCAGTCACAATTCATAACTCACCATTGTCCCAGGTCATCTGTGATTCGGACAAGGAGTAAATCAGTTGTCTTTACCTAAAGCAGTAAAAATTTTGCTGAAGGCAAATGTAGGCCCTGCAGGTCACCCTGCCATGCACCTGCCTGAGCACAGGAGGCTGAAAGAATGAGCAGGACCATCTCAGCAAAGGTCTCTGTGATTGCTGAGGAGATCCCCCGGGGAAGGTGTGCACAAGAGAGGTCATGTCAGTGCTGGACAAAATTAAAGACTAATATGCCCATGGCTGTAGATTCTTCCATGGGAAGATCTCTGTTAACTTGGAGGTTGGAAGCTTCCAAAATCTTACTGGGATTTCTCTCAAAAGCAAGACCAGGGTTATGAATTATTTCATAACTCTTTGTGGGACATTTCCGTTTTCCTTTCTCACTGCCACAAAATTACCCAAGAACAAAGACGTCTTCCCTCTCTGTTTTTTATTTAAGGGTCAAGAAGGGCTTGATGGAGAAAGAGGAAAACCTGGACAGCAAGGCTTACCTGTAAGAGATGCTGCTTTATTGTAAGCTCCCCAATGCCCCATGTCTGTGAGAAACAGATGCACAAAGGAAGGCAGGTGGGAAGGGCTGCAGCGAGGAGTGTGTGGTGAGCTGTGAAATGCAAATGTGGGCACTTCCACAAGCCAAGCCTATTGAAATGGGCATTCTGAGCCACATTTGAGACTAATGGTGAAACAGGGAGCGCCCCCAGTAGTGCCTGTCTCCAAAACTGTCTTTTCTGAATGGTCCACGAGGATCACTAGGAATCTTAGGGGATGGGTGGTGGGAGATGACAACAGCAGTGGAAGAGTCTGCTTGGAAATGATCCATTTGACATGCTGATGGTCCAGTGTGAGGAGAGACCATATTATTCTGCCTGCATGGTGTTTCCTCTCAGACCACTGAAAGACTTCATGAAAGACTAAATTAAATCCAAATTTAAGGGAAGGACTCTTTATTCCCTTGCTATATACTGTAGCATCTGATTTTTATATGTGACTATTGCAACTGTGAGTGCAGCAGCACATTGAATGCAGTTTGTATTGGAAAATAAATTTGAATCAATTCCCACTTTTTATAAGGCCACTGGGAGGAACAGATTCTATTTTGGGGTGAAGTCTTAATGCTTTGTTATATGGCCTAGGAATGAGTAGAGCTGCTGCATTCCCCACTAGATGTAGTTTATTTTGGGGAGTGATATCCCCTCAGATGTCAGTGATTCAGATGGCAGCAGGAGATTTGGATTATCCTTGGTAAAGACCCATTAGAAATACGTGGCTCAAAAACAAGCTGAAGAAGGAGAGCTCTGCACTGAGTCCTTCCTTACCATTTATTTCTTCGATGTTAGTCCAGAAATTGCCACTGACACAAATACACAAGACAACCCAAACCTGGACAGCCAGGAGAAAAGATGGAGATGGATGTGATGAGGAAGAGACCAGTAAGAGAGCAGTGAAATACTCTCTCTGCTTTGCTCCTCCATAGGCAGCTCTCTAACACCTGATATCCAGGTGAAACCAAGGAAGGGGCTGCAGCAGACCCACACTGACAATGCAGTCACTGTGTAAACTACTCATTCTGCACACAGTTTCTGCACACAGGCTGCTTCCTGCCCACTTCTCAGCACTGTTCTCCAGCCACCATCTGGAATTTGGTGAATGATTTCCGCAAATACAAGTACCACCCAAGTGAGGGGTAGACTTGCCTCTTCTCCAATTGACACCCTGTTAAATGCTCTCTGGAGACAATTCCTTTCTCCTTTTTCCCCAGGGGCCTGTCTGAGCACAGGCTGTTCCCCTGAATTGTTTCCATACAGTCAGTGTTGTTAGGGCACAAAAAATGCTGTTCTTTGTACTTCGTGCAAGATACTGCCAGAAGAGAATTTTAAGCAGATTTTTCTTGCTTATGTTTTGTAGGGGGATCCTGGATCACCAGGCAAGCCAGGAGCAAAGGGATCCAAAGGTGATGTGGTAGGTTTCAGCAGGGTGGATTTATAGTGTCTCAAGTTTAAAGAAAGTGTCTAATTAAGAGGACTCTCATGTGTGATTTTTCCCATGGTCTGTGCCTTGAAAGGCTGTGGAGAACCTCGTGGGAGGGCTGTAAACATGTGTTTGGGTGTCCAAGCCCAATGGTTTGTTGGCTTTGTGGAGCTGGAGAAGACCAAGACAATTACAGCCCCAGCATGATGGGTGACTCCTGGGCAGGTCTTTGGTCCCTGCCATGGGCTGTGTCTCTTTCCCATGCCCCAGCTCGTGGTGCTTCCAGCCACAACTGGCTCGTCTGTCCCAAAGGAGGTCTGAGCCAGGCAAGAGCCTCTCTCTTTCACTTGAACCATAAACTTTTCTGGCGTGAAACCTTCCGGGTTTGGAGTCCATTATCCATGCACTTATGTTTCTTGGAAGAGCCCCTCCAGCTTCTTGTCCTTATTGAGCAAGAAAACACAACACACATGGGTCCTTCGGGGTTCATTGGGGCACCTCATACCTGCTCCTACCTCCACATCTGGCTGTAATGAAGCTTGCTAATTATTCTCACAGATTAGGGACTTTATTTGCTGAAACATAAATATGTGAACTCAATACTCAGCAAATTCCTGCTCTCTCTTGGCAGATGTCAGGATTTTTAGCCTGACCCTGTTGGGGTAATGCCAGAAGATAGTTTCAGGTCTTTTTGGCAAACAGCATACCAGGTGATAAGATAAATAAATTCTGCCCATCGATGGACAATCTGGAACTGCCTTTGGGCCTAATGAATAGCAGGGAAAGCACCCCCAGGAATATTTCTTTCAGGACCAGGCCTGCCTGGTCCTCTGCAGATGGAGAAACAATGCACAGAAAATGAGTTCTTTGATTTAAAAGTGCTTTAGTACATGACCTCACTGAGGGAGCCCTGGTGAAGGTGGTGAGGCTGAGTTTTCCATTCATACTGCAGAAATTAATCCTTTTTACGGCTAATAAACCTCAGGAGTATTTCTTTTATGCCTTTATCCACAAAACAGCATTGCAAATTTCAGAACCCATTTTCATTTCCATTAACTTTCCAAAGCACAGGAGGCTACCTCTCAGAGAGAAGCTCCCCCTGAATGCCCCCAGAAGACTCTCCAGGTCCTGGGTTCAGCACCACACTCTCAATGAACCGATGGAGGACTCAGGTTTTTAAGCATCTTGTTCTAATGTTTGCCAGTGTACTGAGTCCTCCCTCGAGTTCATCCTGCTTTATTTGTCCTCATCTGCTCTGTATTAGGAAAAATGTAGGTCCTTGCCTCCTAGCTATTCATTCCTGCCCTAGAACTCTCAGGACATACGAAGAATCACTTGTAATAAAACTAAATAGCAGTTCATTCCCCAGCGCTGGAGCAACTGACTTTATAAATCTCCTTTTTTTTTATAAAACTCTTTCCAGTCATTATCCAAAAGCACACCCTGAAGTCAGGCTCAAACGTGGAGTTGTGCTAGAACTGCTGCAGTCTTAGATGCCTTTTCTTTTTTTTTTGCTTGCAGGGTCAAAAAGGAAAGCAAGGAGCACGGGGCAGTGCAGGGAGCAGAGGCTCACCGGTAGGTGAAAATTCAACTTTCTGCCCCAGGAAATGCTGTCTGGGAGCTCCATCTCTAACACCTCTGTGATTTCAGGGCATCCTTGGGCTACCAGGTCCTCGAGGAGTGGTGGGAAGGCAGGGTCAAGAGGGAGCCCCTGGAGTGGACGGAGTGCCCGGGAAGGACGGTGTGCCCGGAATCCTGGTGAGTTCCAATTACAGCCTTTTGGCATCAATAACAAAGGCAACTTGGGAGCTGGAAAACTAAAAGGGAGCACAGGAGAAATTGTGTTACCCAGCTGTGGATATTCCTGTTTACACGTACCCAGAGTGGATCCTCCTCACATCTCACGTGCACAGAGAGGCAGCAGCTGCCTTTGCATGGCCAGGTCTGTAAATGAAGTGGGGTTTGTAGCCTGACAGACACTTGCATGCACAGAAATCTGTCCACATCTGCAAACCCGCCCCTGCCCAGATGGATGGTGCCTGCTGAGGGCAGAAGCTGTGCAGAGGGGGGAAGAACATCTTGTTTCATAACCTCTTCTGTGTTTCTTTTCTAGGGAGAGCAGGGGGATGATGGGGAAGAAGGTGTGACTGGGATGTCAGGCAAGAGAGGGAACCCAGGTGTGCCAGGCCTTCCCGGGGCACAGGGACCACCAGGATTCAAGGTGAGTTTCTGACTCCCAAAGATATTGCTGTGAGTAATCTAGTCTGTAGCCTGATGTCTCTAGAGGTAGGAATCTCCAAAGTCTAATATAATCTCAGTTCCTGCTGTCATCTTTCACATAGCTAGAGGCTCTATAGGCTTCTCTCTTTATCCATCCATCCATCCATCCATCCATCCATCCATCCATCCATTTTCATGGTGGTCACAGCAGCTGAATGTCCCAGAAACCTTTCCTCCCTTGTCAAAGGTCACCGAGCTCAGGAACCTCCAGACACACATACCCACACTACAAACACTTCCATCTTTTTTCATCAGAATCCTGACCAGAAAAAAAATGGAGAATTTGCAGAGAAACTGCTACAGCCCACCTGTAGAATGTCCAGGATGGACAACTCCATGGGAAATTCGAGTTTCCTCTAGCTGCTCTACAAGGCCTGAACTGCTGAAGGGAAATTTGTGCTGCCTGGGTTTTAGCATATAATTACTGTGTAAATATATAATATATAATATATAATATATAATATATAATATATAATATATAATATATAATAATATAAATATAATATATAAAATATAAAATATAATATATAAAATATAATATATAAAATATAATATGTAATGACTGGAACCAGTATGGACTTGGACATCACACTGAGTGGAAGCAGGGGCAAGCTGCTTCAGTGACCTCGGGGTTTATTCCTGGTCCTTGCCCTGATCCAGACTGGCCACAGGACCTAAATTAGACCCACAGCAATTCAGCCTTTTGTAGAGAGACTCTGTAAATAGGAAGACTCCAGCTGGGTTTGGAGAGGCTCTGGGATCTGATTTAAATTAGGGCTCCACAGCACATCACCCTTAAACTGTCACTTGCTGCCCTCCAGCTGCCTTGGGCAGAACAACAGGCTGTGACCAGAGGTGACTGACAGACCCTCGTGTCCTTGTCACAGACTCACATCCTGCCTCCAGGGAAAATCATTGCCCCTTTTCCAGCTGTTCAGCCACCCCAGCCTCTCACCTGCTGCACCTCTTGTTGCTCCTGGCACTTGGCAAGGGGAAGAGGAGGGGAGCAGAGTGTGGTGCTGGGTCACAGGAGCCCCTCTCTGGATTGAAGTTGTGGAATTAGTGTGGGGGAAAATGTTGGCTTTTCAGCCTCTGGATTGAAGTCCTCCAGCTGAAGTCTTGGCATGTCTTCAGCATTTTCCATGGATTAATCATCAGTTGCCAGCCTGCTGGGGGGAAGAGATTATGGCAAGCTGCAGGGCAGGACAAAGAATGTACAAAGTGCAAAGAGAAGACAACTCATTCCCATTCTCTCCTCAGCCCACGCAGGCAGGACAGCTCTGCTGAAACTCCTGCTCTGTGGGGACCCCAGGAGGGGACATGGCCAGGCCCACCCTGCTCTCATCCTGTGCATCCTGAACAACCCACCTTAGCAGACCTGGGGCATCCCCTGATGCAACCACATTTCTTATCCCACTGAGCCATCCCTTCCAGCTTTCCATCTATGGCTATTTCAGCTGAGTGTTGTTATATTTAGCTCTTGCCCCTTGGAATAACGGGAAAATCTGTTATTTTTAGGGTGAAAGAGGATTGCCTGGACAGACTGGCCAAACAGGGAAGAGAGGATCACCGGGAGGAACGGGCCTTCCAGGGAGCCCCGGCGACCCAGGACCCAAAGGACAGCCGGTTAGTGGGGATGGAGCTGATCACACCTGACTCCAGGCTGTCTCCTGCAGGAGAGGGTGCGGATCCACAGGCTGGGACAGCAGAGTGAACCCTGGGAGGGTCTTTAGGGGACCCCATATCCAGCTTGTGCGTGGTTATAGGCGAGAGATTAGGACTAATGTAAAACAAGGCACAAGGTGAACCCCCAACTACCTCAACTAAAGTACTTTGTTTGTATATTTTACATAACACCCTGTGATGGCAGTATTCAAGCTGAAAGATAGTAGCCAACACCACGATAACGAGGCCATTTTGTCCCAGATATCCACAAGTGACACGTTCATTTGCCCTGTATTGCCACTGCTGTTTCACTGCAGGGACAACGACCAGGTCACTTGGCTGAGATGACTCCATTGTCTTTAAATCCTTCTGATTTCTTTTGCTTTTGCCTGAAATCCCTCTAAAAAGAGGGCTTGGTTGATTCTCCTAATGCAGGGAAGACCTTGGTCCTCCCTTAGTAGCAGTTTTGCTTTCCAGGATCCGTAAATGGGCAGTTAAATCAATTTGTATCCTTGGAAAGTTCCTTACGCTCCACCGAGTCCAACCAAGCCCTTCCTTGCCAAGCAGTTTCTCACTGCTGTGGCAGGAAAAACTTCCTAACAGTGAGATTTCTAAACTGACTCTGGAACAGCTTTGTAACAGAGGTGGTGGAAACCCCATTGCTTGGGTCATTTACAGCTGGGCTGAACAAGTCATTGTAAAACACCCTGTAAAGCACAATCCATCACGGGTCACACAGTCCTGCCGAGAGGCCAAACAAGCTTTTTCCATCTCTGATGTTCCTGAGACTGGAGATGAATCATCTGGTGAAGGTTTCTGACCCCTCTTTTTTTTTTTTTTAACATTGAATCATTTTGCATTTTGACATCTGAGAAGCTCGGAAATATCAAAGGACAAACATCTCAAACATGGTGAAAGGAGGGTGTTTACATAAGGACATGCTACCCAGGGTGGGTTTTTTATTCTCAGAGTGCAAGCTATGTGCTGATTCAAGCTTGATGGCCTTCCAAATATTTTATTATTATTTTTCTTACAAAATTGAGCAAAAATCCCTGCAGAGTTAAATAGGAAAAGAATTAGGGGACATGCATGGTTTTCCTGGGTTTGAGTGGGAGGTTATATTGTAGGAACACACACTTTTTTAACAGCTTGAATGAGCATAGTTTGAAATTATCCTTTAAAAGGTCAGTTCAGTTGGTACTAGAAAAAAAGAAGACCTTGTTTTAAGGGGCTTTGAGGCTATTTTTTTTCAGCATGAACTTCCAAGATCAATCTCAGAGCAGATGCTCTCCATCCTGCTTCAACTGATTGTGGGCCAAACCAGAGAAGCATCTGCTAGAAACAGTGCATGTATGCCTCCTGTCTGGGGGCAAAAAGGTTTAGTCTGTGAGATCTAAGTGATCTACAGGTCTGTGAGATCTTCTGGAGTTGCTTCTAGATTGCTGTTTGTGTAGTTCCTCCTCCAGATTTCTTTCATACTTCCTCCTCCTCACTCCTGCTTAGACTGAAGGGTAGTCATGGATTTCTCTTTGAAGCAGCTGAACTCTTGGTGGGTCTCTAAGTGACCAGCCATCAGTGTGAACTTACTGTTGTGCTTTGTCCTTGTATTTGTCTTGGCTGTTACTTGCAGGGAGACTTCGGAGAGGCAGGATTTCCAGGGATTGCAGGATTGTTTGGGCCAAAGGTAAGAGGCTGCTTGTGATCAGCTGGTTTTCTGGTCCTTCTTTACTGGGGACAGACAACACAGTACTTGTTGCAAAGACTTTGTTATCTGCTCTGCAGAAACTGTGGAAATTGAATCATGATCCCAACTTTCTTTAGTTTATGCATCTTTATTTGTTAAATGAGTGTGTGTTAATATATATATATTTGTTAAATGAGTGTGTGTAAATACATGCAGGAATTTATTCCTGTTAAAATGGGCAGCTGTTAGAGGGGGAAAGGGCTGTCCTAGAGACTCCATGGCTGTTTTTCCCACCTGAACATCTTTCAGACCTTTGTATTTCCAGCATCTGTCATCAGCCTGCACCTGAAACAAAGACGTGCACCCTAACACTGAGGGCCTTGATTTGAAGTTTAGACCCATTTTATCATTATATAATTTTCCTGGCGAAGAGGGAACTGTCTTTTTACTGTAGAAAGTAAAGGCCTTGCAAAACAGAAGTGGGAAAAGAATTTTTAAAAACGTGGACCTCCCTATTCCCATATAGGAGGCAGCACCTTATCCTTGCAGCAGAGCTGTAAGCAAGGGCATAAACACAAGGTCTGGTTATTTAGTGGATCTCATTTCTGCTTGCAGGGCCCCCCAGGAGACCTTGGGTTCAAAGGCATTCAGGGACCACGTGGGCCACCGGGTCTCATGGTGAGTGGTTTTCCCAGTTTGTTGGTTTGGGAGGATTTTCTTCCTTCCCCCACCCCTGTTTCTGAGGCTCCAGGGTGCTGTGAGGAGCACAGTGCACTGCTCACAGCTGTAGGTGACCACATCTGCATGGGGCTTGGGCAGTCATGGTGCACAGACCACTCCAGCTACACTGAAACCTTTCTATTTCTGGAATTTCCGAGGTTTAACATGGGTTGTGGCAACCGTACTGCGAGGGCTTGTCTCTTTGGACTTGCACTTTGAAACAGCTTTTTATTCCAGCTACAGCAAATACCACCATCATGTAGCAAAGAGGCTCAGTGTCTTCACTGAGTCTGCCCTGCTAAAAGTGACCATCAGTTCCCATGTGATGATTCACACATATCTTTTCTTTTCTAGGGAAAAGAAGGAATTATTGGCCCACTTGGCATTCAGGGTCCCACGGGAAGCCCAGTAAGTGTCTGTGCTTTTTTCTGCCTGTCTTTTTCAGAGGAGCACAGTGCGTGAGATCCAAGATGTTTGAGGCCAGCATAAGTAAATCCCATTAAATGAGAAAAACAAAAGGGGTTTTAAGATCAGCAGCTTCAGAAAAGTGCAGGCTTAGTCTCTGGCTGCATAGATGGTTGCAAGAAGATTATTAGCTTAAAAGTGAGGAGCAACTCAGCCTAAGTGCAAGGTTTTCTGTAGATTGCCTCAGAGGCAAAACTGTTATTGCAGATTTTCAAAAGCAAGCTGCCAGATTTCCCAAAGAACTTGGCCTGAGGGGTCAAAAAAACACAAACCAAACTGATAAGTGTAGTAAACTGGCAAACATTTGATTCTAGGAAGTGTTGAACATCCCTGCCTGCCCCAAAATGCCAAAAGCACTGAACACAGATTAAGGGTCAGGTCAGTGCTTCATAAAAACATGAACATGACACTGCTCAGAGTTCAGTCCAGAGCCTGCTACTGGCAGAGGGGAAAACCAGCAAGATGAACTTGGGCATTGCCCAAACATCCAGTAATGGTGCTTTTGTGCCTCGGGATGGAGGAGCCAATATAACAACCTGAGCTGATGTGTCAGAGGTGCACTTGGGTCCTTGCAAGGAGCTTCTGGGGAGCAACACTCGGCAGTGCAGCTTGTGAACAGTCACTGACAGACACCTCGTGTGCTTTACAGGGGCCCAAGGGAGACAAAGGCAGCCGTGGGGAAATGGTAAGTGCTGGTCCCACCCCTGGATGTCCCTAAGAGGGTCCCTCCCTTTGAGCAACCAAGAGTCACACCAGGCTCTGCTGCACCCACCCGGGCTTGGGCTCAGGGTGGTGGCATCAGGCTCCCATGAGGGAGCCTCTGGTTCTCCCTGCTCACATTTCCTACCTCCATGGGCACAGCAGAGGACACTGTGATGGCAGGGACCTCCACCCCAGAGGATGGTGGTGCCAGGGCCATCACCATCCTCTGCAATAACCTCTCTGCTGTTGGCAGACCCCCTGTCCCTCCAGTGCAGCACCCAACCCTTGCACAGGCACCTTGGGAACAACACACAGGTGTACAGGGAGATTTGGGGTTAGTAATGAGCATCTTCTGACAGCTTCTGCCTTTTTTTCTTCTTTTTTATTTTTCTGCAGGGTCTGCAAGGTCCAAGGGTAAGTATTCGACATCACTTTTTCTGAATGATATCTTGCATTTAAATAAAACAGTTGCTTTTACATTTTATCAAATGTAAAGCTGCAGGGTGGGTTATTGTGCACACAGGGAATGTGACAAGTACCTGGGGATAAGGAATTAATGACAGTTGAGGAGCTGGAAGGGCTGGGAGCAAGGGATGCCATAGGAATGGGCCAGAAGAAGGTAAATGCACCCACAGCTGGGATATGGACAAAATGGAGCCAACTCCTGTCTCTTGAAGGGTTTGAGGGAGAAGCTACTGTGAGGTGTCAAAAATCCAGAGGATTTCAGCTGGGAACAGATTCCTGCTGATGATAACAGGAATGGAAATACAAACCAGAGATATTTCACTAACTGATGCCACTCTGTCTTTAGGGTCCTCCAGGCCCACGAGGACATCCTGGCCCTCCGGTATGTATATGTGGAAAGAGTTCAAAGACATTATTGAAACAAGCTAAAATTATTGCCATGATATTCTCCAGAGGGACTGTTCACTCACTGGAAATTACAGTTTAGCCCCATTCCTCATATGCAAAACTGTGTGTGTGAATGGACTAGTGTTCCTTGTGCTTTACTCCAAGTGTTTTATAGAGACAGCATTGTTGCCTCTCTCACTCCTCTGCATTGAGGGGCTCCAGGGAAATGAGGATTTCAAAAGGCCATGACTGAATATCTGTGCAATAGTGACTGCCCAGCTTTCTGGCTGATGCCCCTTTTTCACTTTGATTTCCAGGGACCGCCAGGAATTCCAGCCTCGTTTGTAAGTTGCCATTTTCTGTATGTTTGTTAACGACAATAAGTCCTGTAGAGCCCAGGTGCTGCTGAGACCCTGAAGGCACACACTCAGGTCCAGCAGAAACTGCTGTGTTGGCAGGGCAATGCTTGAGTTGCAGTCTTAGATTGAGAAGCAACTGTTTGCATCAGGGCATGTTCAGCTTCTGGCAATCTCAGTTACCATCTTTTTCACCCCCCCACTAGCAACAAGATGGCTTTGGGACAGCTTTCCAGACACTGATCGACTCGAACACCGCGCTCAAGACAGAGGTAAGAGTGAATTTTTAAACTCCCTGGTCTTTGCTGGAGCTGGAGGCTGGGAATGGTCACAACGGTGTTGTCTGTGTGTTCAGAGTTCATACACACAAAGCTCTGATTTATTAATGTTCTTGTGGAATATTTGGAGTTTATGTATGCAGAGGTCCAGTTTAAAGGATATGGTTCTGTTGCATCACTCATTTGTGAAGTTTCAGACCTCATGACTTTGCCATCATGACTTTGCCAGTGCCTTAATGATGGCCTACTTGGGACAGCAGGATCCTAGCCAGCACAGCCTGTCTTTGACCCACTGATTTCCCCACAGATGATGCAGAAACCCTTGTAGTTACAGCACCTGGTGTCCCCAAGGCACCCCTTTTCTCCTTTTCTCTCCAGGGTTACCAACATCCAGACCTTCTCATGCTGGACCATGGAGGGGAGATCTTTAAGACTCTACACTACCTCAGCAACCTCATTCAGAGCATCAAAAGACCCCTGGGAACCAAGGAAAACCCTGCACGAATCTGCCGGGACCTCATGAACTGTGAACAGAAGATGAACGATGGTAGGGAGCCCTGAGTGTGCAAAGGCTGTGTCCTCCACAGGCTGTTTCATATGGCCCAAACTGGTCTCCTTCCCTGGGACCAGTCACAGAGAAGCCAAAACTTCCCTTCTCTCATTCACAGAAAAGGTTTAAGTGTCCTTGTTAATCCCCAAACCATTTCTTCAGGTACCTACTGGATTGACCCAAATCTTGGCTGTTCCTCAGACACCATCCAGGTCACCTGCAACTTCACCAACGGTGGGCAGACGTGTCTCAGCCCCATCACCGTCTCCAAGGTAGGCACAGCTCAACCCCAGAGTGGTATTTCCCATCCTGCTATTGCCAAATATTTATGCAAGGGTGTGTTGTCCTGGGACACCGGACGGTGACCACAATGACACAGGTTTCTCCTCAAGGCAGAGTTAGTGCAGCTGTAACATTGAGAACTGCTCTGATGTGTTAAAAAAAATACACCCAAAACTCTTATTGACTTCTGTCAAGACAGAACTATAAGTTCCAGTGATGTTTAATGAACCCATAACCTTCACAAGACCAGTAATTTTGCAAACACGCTGCTCCCAAATCCTTTGTTGAATTAATTTATGTTCAGGTCACTCTTGCATTTTGCTTTCTGCCACCTGAAAAAGTGAGGTCAGCTTAAACATACAAGTTTCCAGTGAAGTTAGTGCTACAGGGTTTTCTTGAGGAAGCACCTGCACCAAAAATAGAAATATCAATATCTGGGTTCATTTGCACCTGCTGCTTTGCAGAAGTGTGTATTGAAGTCAGACTTTACATTGTTTTCCTTCTACTTAAGGACTTTCCACTTTTATTCTGCAAACTAAAGGACCAGCTGTGTCCCCACGAAAACTTTCCAAACTGATTTGGCATCTGGCCCTTACGCCCATACTCGTGCCAGATCCAGCTCCCCCCCAGCCCCTCTGCAGGGCACCCCTGACCTCTCTGTCACCTTCACAGCTGGATTTTGACATCGGCAGAGTCCAGATGAACTTCCTGCGCCTGCTGAGCTCCGAGGTGGTGCAGCACATCACCATCCACTGCCTGAACACCTCCGTCTGGCGGGAAGGCTCCTCCGAGAAACCCTCGGACAAAGCCGTGCGCTTCAAGGCCTGGAACGGGCAGATGTTTGAGGCAGGGGGGCAGCTCAGGCCAGAAGTGGCAGCTGATGATTGCAAGGTAGGTTGCTCCTGAAGAGGGAAGAGGTGGAGAGAAATGCCAGGCTGAGCCCACTCAGGGCTCACAACAAGGCTCGAGTCACACCCGTGCTGCTCATTCTGCAGAGAAAGGGGAGAAGGGTCGAGTTTACCTGTTCACCACTAATTTTCCAGTCCGGGATGCAGTAGCAGCTCCTGTGAAGTAGATGGCCTTCAGACAGAAAGGAAAAAACTAAATTCCAAAGTTATATGTGAGATGTAGCAGCAGTTAAATGGTAGAAGGAGAATGGCCACCCGTGGGTGGTGGACGTGGCTCTTGCCTGATGCCACGCAGAGCTGAGAGCCACAGGGCTGCATCTGGGCTCACTGAACTAGGAGTTTGTGTTGGTGGTACCATCCAAATTGTATTTTCATCAACCTGGTAAAGGATTCCCCAAAATGCTCTCTAAACCCCACCCCAGACCTGTTCAGCCCGAAGAACAGTCCTTTGTGTCATGAAACACATTCCTGTCCAGCAGGATTCACCCCCCAGCTCACCACCTTTTTCTCTGTCCCCCCTCCCTGCACAGATCAAGGATGGACGCTGGCATCGGACTCTCTTTTCGTTTCGGACACAGGACCCTCAGCAGCTGCCAATTGTCAACATCTACAACCTCCCCCCCTCCGAGCCAGGAAAGCAATATCACCTCGAGGTCGGCCCCGTCTGCTTCCTTTGAACCAAGCTATGGAAACCGGGCTCCGAGGCTCCGACCCCACGGCTGGCCTGTCCTCATACAGGCTCTCCCACCTCTCTGCAGCAAGGGCAGCTGGGCTGTATCTTTTGGGTCAACTCTTGCTCTAAGCCTTTGGCTCAAGGTCTCAAAGAACCCCGTGATCTGCTGAACTCAGCCGGGCGTTGAAAGGAGGAAGAACAAGGACGTGAGCAGTGAAAAGGGATCAGGGGACTGGATGTCGCGGTTCCACACACAAAGCTTTTCCCATGACCAAAGAAAACATTGAGAGAAACCTCAAGCGACTTGGAGCGTGTGGGTTTTTTTTGTTGTTGTTGTTTCTCCCTCACCACCACCACCACCACCACCCATTTTGTCTGGTTCCTGAGTTACCAAATGTTCTTTCAATTGAGAAAAAATAATTAAAAAAAAAAAAAAATAGAGCTTCCCTCTCAGAGCTTGTCACCTTCTGGACGGCCACGTGCTGCATCAGGTCTCCCAGGCGGAGCTGCAAGTTGAATCTGGGCTGCTCTGTGTACAGGAAGCATTTTGATGTGCAATATTAGAAGAAACAAAATATATATATTATATTATTTAAAGCAAAAAGAAAAAGGAAAAAAAAAAAAGCTAAGTTCCTCCTCCTTCCATGAGTTTGATCAACATCCCCTCTCACGTGTGGTGTTGGGGTAAGGGGGAGAGTCCTTAAAGCCAAGAGTGGGGACTGGAAGGAGGAGAGGGGAAGAGATTGGTGCTAAAATAGAGAGAGGGAATGGGCTCGTCTGATTTGTTTCTACCTCTCACTGTGAAATCTCTGGTGCTCTTAAAAAAGTGTGTTATTTTATATATATATGACTTTAAACTATTTAAGGTTGTGAAGGTGCTACAGTGTCTTGCCACAGACCCAAAAACAAAAAGCCCCATAGGATCACCTCTCTCTGGGAAGAGAGGAGCTTACAGTCCACAGCTAAATCAGAGAAACAAATCACCTTAAAAGGGATCCTTTAGTGGCCGTGGATGTCATTCACATGTGACAACTCCCACTGCATCCAAAATCACCTACAGGATATTTTACAAGCAAATTTGCTTTTTTATTTTTTTTTTTTTTGTTCATCAGCACTTCACGGCTTTGGGAGGGGAGTGAGGGACACAGCTCATCTGGAAGTGTTGAGCCTCAGAGAGCTATTTTTGAGTCAGTTGTCGTGTAACTAGTTGGGCTGTAGCTGCACTGGCCCCATGTCCATGCCAGCTGCGACTCCCTGGGCTAAGCTCATATTTAAACCCAGCTCTGCAACCCTTCCCTCGGCCCCTCTGTCAAGACTGACTTGATGGTACCTTGTTTCAGAACCCAGCCAAGCTTGGAGGGGTTTTGTTTTGTTAAGTTTTGTAGAAATTTAGTCTCTATATGTAAATTTGGAGGATTTTTTTTTTTTTAAAGAGGATAATTATGGTAATCTTTAATTCTATATAAGGAATAATATTGATGTAATCAGAGCTGTACTGTATCAGAAACTCTTCAGTGCCTGTTTGGAGTTTTCATGTCTCATATGGACTATGGAATTTATTTTTTTTGAGGAAAAAAAAAAATTATCTGTGAGTCTCTCTTCGTGTATTCTTTTTTTTTTTTTTTTTTAACTACTGCCTGCTGGTTGATTTCCAACAACCATCAGAAAAGGTTAACAGGATCTGTCCCAAATACCTCGCCCTCCACGCAACCCCCTGCCAGAAATACCTCACCCCCAGGCCAAAATCACCATCACCCATCACTCACTGCCTCCCTGCACACCCCCCACACTGCAGGTCTCTCCATCTCTCATCCCTTGCCATTGGTTTTATGTGTTTTCCTGAGGCTGCAGTTACCATTTGTTCTCATTAAAGCTTTTTTTCCTTTTCTTTTTCTTTTTTTTTTTTTTTGGACTTAAAATAAATATTTAAAACTGAGGCAATGAAACTGGACTGGAAAATGTTTTTTGGTTGGGTTTTTGTTTGTTTGTTTCTTTGTAGGAAACTAAGCGGGCAAGAGGTGCAGAAATACCACACACACACCCCCCCATCTCCTGGGGTGACAACATTGGTGTGACAGCCTAGGTTACCCCAAACCCACACCCCAAAGCCTTCCACGACCTGCCCAACCCTCAGCATGATGCTAAATGCACAACGAGGTTGGGATCCTGATGGTTCCCCACTGCTGTGCATCACCCCATCACCCCATGCCTCATCCATGTCCCCATCCTGACACAGTGCCCAGAGCAAGAGGGAAAGGAAAAAAAGGAGAGGACAAAAAAACGGGGGAAAAACCGGAGGGGAAAAGGAGGAGAGGGAAAAAGGGAGACAAACTGTAAGGGAAACAAACAAACTATAAGGGAAACAAACTGTAAGGGAAACAAACTCTAAGGGAAATTGTAAGGCTGGGAAGAAAGGGGAAAGAAAAGGCAACATGAAAGGGCAAAAAGAGGGAGGAAAAGACGGTGAAGAAGGGAAAAACCCAGTTATGCTGCACCACAGACGCTGCCTTGGCTGGTCCCGGTTGCGACAGGAGCAGCGGGAAGGGGCTGAGCTGTGTTTGCTCACCCACTGCTCTGCCCTTTCCCAGCAGTGCTGGGACACCCCAGGGCACGATGAGGTGCTGGGTGATGGCACCGGGTCAGCTTTGGCACTAAAACCCATCTGGGCTGGGGCTGTCCCTCACACGAGCTGCCGGTCCCGAACCGCGCTGCGGTCAGGGCTAAAGCAAACACATCTAATAAATCATTCACAACACTTAAATACAAAGCCAACATTAGAGGAGCTCTAAGGCACTGTTAAATGAGGAGATTCTGCATTTGAAGAAGTTGTAATTTATGTAGTTCGTTAAAAGCCTGAGCCCACTGCACTGGTGGGTCTCCTGCATCATACCCAAGGCCCCGTTCCCCACGGAATCCCCCCCAGTATCTGACCCCAAGAGCACATGTGAACCCCTGTGCCAGCCCCATGCCCTGGCAGGGAGCAAGGCCAGTGTGAACTGAAGCCTGGGGGTGAACAACCACCCCCTATCAAGCTCTGCAGAGGTTTATTTGCCCTCTGGAGGGAAGCCACACCCAGGTGCCCTCAAGGCCTCCAAACACACCTGGAGCTGCCAAGTGCTCCACACCCACAAAATTAGTTGCAGTTTTCAAGAAAAAAAAAGCCTGCATTGGTGAAACGTTATGTTGGTGGGGTTTTCTCATCTTTTTCTGTTGGAGAAATCCAAGATTTTGCAAGTTGAATTTCCTCCACCTGGTATTGCTTCATGCCTGAGCAAACAGCCCAGCAGCAGAACAGGCACATTGCTGCTGGGAATGTCCAGCGTTGCTGGCAGCTGTATATAAGGGACAGAGCTGATCAACAGCCTGGCAGAGCAGGAGCATCCTCCCAG
Organism: Manacus vitellinus; assembly: GCF_001715985.3. NCBI lineage: Eukaryota > Metazoa > Chordata > Aves > Passeriformes > Pipridae > Manacus > Manacus vitellinus. The sequence goes on along the minus strand of NW_021940039.1, from coordinate 6,306,596 downwards.
CTGGCCAGGGACATGCTGGCCACCATCACCCTCCTCCTGGGGCTGCCCCTGGCCCTCGCCACCGAGCCCCCCAGCTGCGCCCCGCTCGTCCCGATCACCTTCGACAACACCACCATCCCCAGGGTAAGCCCTGCCCTCTCCTTTCCTGTCAGCATTCCTAGCCCTTACAGGTCCAGGAAGAGGTTATAGACTCATCAGCTCTGTGCTTATCTGGCTGGCTATCCATGCTGCTTTTCTTAAAAAAAAAAAATCCAGACAGCTGTACCAGGGCACAGGGAAGGGGTGAAGCCTTGCAGCTCTGCACCCATAATCTCATGAACAGGCACTTTTGGAGGCTCCTGCTTCCATCTCCTCTTGCAAGCCAGGCTGGGCACCACCATCCCAGTGGCTTGTCACTCTGTTTTAAGTCCTTCAGGTGGTGGTGACCTAGGTCACAAGTCTCCATCCACAAACCCTTCACTGCACAAACAGTATTTAGTCCCTTGGGAATGTTTAATGGGAGGAAAGCAATGAGAACTGGGCACCGAGCAGGAGGGACACTACCACAGAAAGAACTAGCCATCCTGGGAGCTGCAGCAGCACTTTGGCAGAGAGGGGACAAAACCCAGGGGATAAAACCCCTCACTCAGCCTGGATCCTGCCCCAAGGTGGTCACCTACCAGGGGTGGGGGATGGCAGGACATAGCATCTGCTTTCACTGATGTAGTGCCCGTGGGTGAACCTGATGTGGCTGCCCCAACCTTCCCCACTTCTCTCCCCTCTGCAGCTCCTGGGACAATGGTTCTACATCGTCGGTGCCACCAGGTACCCCCCTTACCTGCCAGAATTAAGAGCAGCGAAATTCTCGGCTTTTTCCTTCTCCCCTGGCAGCCATGAGGACGAGCTCAACGTCACTGAATTCATAAGACTGTAAGGACAGGCATTCACCCCCTCATCAAGCTCCCCCCAACCCCAGGGGCAATTCTACCTGCTGGTACCATCCTCTGGGCTGAGGCACCCTTTCAAATTTGGGACTGGAGAGCAGCTGTGCCACCTTTATTTAAGCTCTGCAGTCCCACTCAAGTTCCAAGTCCCCCGGGCTTGACAGGGACATTTGCTCCATCTGACCTCTCTGCCCCACAGGAACGAGACGTGTGTGGGGAGGAACAGCAAGGTCCAGGTCTTGCAGGAGAACTCCACCCTGGTGCACGGTGAGGCCCGGTCAGAGCATGGGAAGGGGATGCACCTGGGAGTCTCCTGCTTCTGCCCCCCAGTACTGGGCACCACAAGCCCTTTTACACCTAAAATTGCGTCTGGAGGTGGGGGGAAAAATTTCTTCCACCCCACACCATGGGTACAGCAGTGCTGTGGGACCAGGCTGGTCCCCACTGGGATGAGTCTCAAGGATAAAAGGGGATGAGCAGCCCCTGCCAGCTCTGCCCAGGGTGAGCCCCAGCACGGGGTGATCCCACTCTCTCCATGCCTTCCAGTTGATGATAACTAGGCGGTTTCCATGGCCACACTGATCCAAAGCGACAAGGACCTGCTGATCCTGAACCACATCAACATTGACTCCCCAAGTCTGAGCCTCTCAGGTGAGTGGATGCTGCCTGGATATGTGGGGTAAAGCCTTGTCCAGGGACAAATCAAGGGGCACAGGCACCCCCAACCCTCACAGGCAGGGCAAAAAGCCCCTTTTCCTCTGATACAGAAAGGGGAAAGATGGGAGCAGGCAGGCAGTGGGTTCCACATCTGCACTACGGGGATCACCCAGGAGCAAAGCACCCCTAAAACTCCCTTTTGTTCCCCCCCTTCTCCACTCCTCTGACAGCACGGACACACAATGTGAGCAAGGAGCACATGGAAGAGTTCAAAGCCCACCTGCACTGTCTGGGCCTCACCGAGGAGGACATGTACTACACTTCCATAAAGGTACCAACCCCTCCCCAGGGTGGGTGAGCCCCAGGCCAGCTTCTGCCTCCAGTTGGGATGGGGTTCTGGGTGAGGTGTAAGTGTTGTTCCCCACTGCAGCTTACCCTCTGTGCATCTCCCCTCCTCCCTAAGCATCCAACCCAGCCATTCCTTGTGGTTTGGGGGCAGAGGGGCACTGACAGCCACTCTCCCCTCTCCTGTAGGATGCCTGTCCCCCTCCTGGGGAGAAAACAGGTGAAGGTGATGCAGATCCACAGCTGGAGTAACCCCCATGGACCAGTTCAGCTGCTCCATCCTCATCCTCCTACAGCCAGGCTCAGTGCAGCCTCAGGAGCTCCTATCCAGGCTTTGTTTTTCTCTCATGGATTAAACAGCCAGTTCCACTGTTCTCATCCGGACCCAAAATAAACCCCTGTGTTACAATCACCAGCTGCTCCTGCTCCATCCTCTCTGGCACCATGTGCAGGACCCCCTCCTGCATGCCCTGCCAATGGTGCTGCATTTCCAAACCTGCCAAGAGGTGTGAAAAGCCCCAGACAAAACCCAGACAGTGCCAGGCGTGGCAGCAGGTACAGAGATGCTCATCCCTCACGCCAGCTCTGTGGTGGCAGGGGATCCCAGCCTCAGGATGTTGGGATGTGAGCAACAACTCATCAGCCCTGACCCCACAGGGAGATACACAAACCTGCCAACCCCCTCGAATCTCCTCCACCATGACGCTTTTAGCACCTGAACATCCCACCCTCAATTTTCAAGCCAAATCCCACAAGGCTCCATCTGCACCAGGGCCTTCCACAGGGGTCACAGTGGGGTGGGGTGACAAAAGGTGACATTGCACCTTTGCTGAGTGTCTCCGAGCAGGAAAAAGGGGAGACAATGGGAAAAACCATCACCCAGGGCCACACCAAGGGATTCAGGAAGGCTTTGCTACCAGAGGGGAAAAGGTAAGCAGAAATAATGCCAGAGAAGCAGGTCCTGCCCTGACCAGCAGCACAGGGACAGCAGCAGGACAGGGAGGGGAATTCAGGGAGCTGCTACAGATCTGTCCAGCAGGATAGGGGTGAGCTCCTGGGACCCACCAGTCCTATTTTTATGGCTGGTTTTGGCAAGGACAGCAAAAACACGTTCCCTTCTCTTCAAAGCCGCCCTGGGCTTTGGCTGGGATGGGGGGAGCTGCACCGTACCTCATTACCAGAGCTAGGGGCAACTACAGCGGCCACCTGTGGGGGGGAAAATGGGCAAACTTAGGGCACATTTAAGTTTTAAATGCAGGGACTGCATCGTCCCCATCACCAGCAGCCCACACCTATCCTCGGCTGCAGCCAGAGGGCCAGGGCGAGCGTCGGCGCCCAAAAGGTGCTGGTTGCATCACCGGTGCGGTGGCCCGGCAGCCCCGGCAATCCTGTCCCCTCCCGAGCAGGTGGCTGACAAGGAGCCGAGCGCAGCGTGGTCGTCTGTCCGGCCCCGGCCCCTCGGGAGCCATGGCCGGGATCGGTGACCCTCGGCTGGCGGTGCTGCTGCCCACGGCCGCCTTCCCCTGCGGAGCCCTGCGCCCTGACAACGCCACGGCCACCAAGGTAGGAGAGACACGAGCCCCAGGGGGCTGCCCCGCTCCTACAGATAACTTGTGGGTGCTCTGCCAAGCCTCCCTGTCCCCTGGGAAAAAGGGGGAAACCCCACCTTGTCCCCTCCCGGCACATCTGCCAGCGTGCCCTCGGTGAAACACCTGCAACAAACGTGAAACATTTGCTTTCCAGAACACCCCGAATCGCCCGGTTTTCTCGTGGCACCCTAGCAAGTCCCAACAGCAACCTCCAAAGAAAGAGGGGTGGCTGGGTATTTTTTGGGCTGCCCTGACCCTGCTGCACCACCCAGAGCACCACAGCCGGCGCCCAAACACGCAGCTTGTTTTTTTACCCCGGTGCAAAGGTTTCATCCGCTGGCTGCCAACGTAGTGTCAGAGGGAGAACTCACAGAGATACCAATTCTGCCACGGGGAGGGTGGGGATCTCCTCCCCACGGCTCTCCCCTGCAAACCCAGCAGCCCTCACCGCCCTGCCCCTCTCTCCCCGCAGCTGCTGGGGACGTGGCTGTACGTGGCCGGGGCTGCCCAGTTCCCCCGGCACCTCCTGGAGATGCTGCTCATCGACCACGGGCACCTGCACGTGGAGCCCCTCAGGGATGGGCCGGAGCTGCTCATCACCCAGCACGTGGCCGTGTAAGATGCTGCCCCCAAACCCGTCCCCTCCCACCTGCTGCAGCCCCACAGCCTTTCAGTACAAAGTACGAGCACAATTCCAGATTGATTTCTCCAAAAAGACTCTCTCCTGGCTGCCCTGTGCATCCTCTCCCATCTCTTCTCTTCCTCACTCCCTTCAATTAATTATTTATTTCAACAGTCCCCGGGTTTGGGTGAATTTTGCAGGGCACAGAGGTCTCACAGACACCAAGCCCTGTGGGCAAGGAGAACACCTCTGTGAAGGAGGAGAATTCTCCAGTGCCACAGCCACTGACTGTGCCAGGCACCAAAAGGTGTTTTCCTTGCCAGGTCAGACTTTCAGGGGATGATTTTTTTCTGTGCCAACACAGGCAGCAATTTGTTGTTTCAGTTATTTCGGGGTGGAAAATATCTCACCACCAAGGAGTGGGGGCAAGGCACAAAAAATGCACAGGAGAAATGCCCTAATTTTAACAGTGAGAGCAATTAACCCAGTGAAGGAGGTGGCAGGTGCCTGGTGTGGGCTCAGGAGCAGGGCTGGGTCTTTGCTGGTCCTTTCCAAGCCCATGGCATCACCCCCTGCCCCTCCCTCTCTCTCTCCAGGGGGGACCAATGTCTCACCAACAACCTCACCTACTTGGAAATCGCCGCCGGTAACACCACACTGGTGAAGCATGGTGAGCACCCATTATCCCCCAGCCCGTGTTTTTCCATGGATTGAGACACACAAAGGGCCCATGTCCATGTTTTACATCATCTGATGCATTTTCTTCCTGGGCCACTTTGCCTGTTTGAAGCCTCGGTGAGCTCCAAACAACTCCCCACACCAGGACACCCAGGGGATCACACCCCCCCTTCCAGCCACACTAAACTCCACAGAGCAATGCTGTTCCAGGAGCAAACCTGCTCCCACCCCTGCTGGAGAACACCATCTTGTTTGTGAAGTTATTTCACAGTCCCTGGGGGAAAGGAGGGAACATTCATGGGAGTTTTCAGTGAGTTAATGGAGCTTCTCATTCTGAATTGCTTCCTCCTTGCAGAGGAAACAGGGGGAGCCATTCAGGGTGGGAATTGCAACCTCCTGGGTTTACAGTTTGCACTGACCCAGCCACAGCAGCACTGCTGTGAGCAGGGGGCAGCTTCTCCACGTTTTTGCAGACCCCCGAGCTGCAAGGTCAGGCACTTGGGGTCAGGCACACCCTCATACCCCGAGCCTCAGAATGCCACACCATGCAGCACATTCCAAAAGCAGGACAGGAGTTAGGTGACTTTGGCTCCTTCACACCCCAGCCCCATATTTAAGGAACACAATTCAAATAAACCAAGAACCAAACAAGTCACCCCATGTCAGGACATTTGTCCTCACCCACTGCTGAGGGCTGGATTCCGGGGGCTACTGGCACTGCTCACACCTGGGCTGGGGTTTGTAGCTCCTGCAGCACTAAAAATCTGAATATGTTCTCTCCAAGCCAAGACCCAGGAAACTGTGGGGACACTGATGAACCTCAGCTCTGAAGACCTTTTACTCATCCAGTACCAACTGCAGAGGGAAAGGACATATTTGGGACTGTATCTCTACGGTAGGCAAACTCCTTCCCAAAGTTACTTTGTCATGGGACACCGAAACACACACATAAAATTATCAACTGAAACCACAACAACAGCTTGGTTTCACCAACAGTGAAACTTTCCTGAGACCAGCGCTCCAGGGGTCACAGGAGCATTTACAAAGCCCATTAAATCCCACATCTCTTGGCAGAACAGAAAGAACAAGTTAAAGACCAAACCCACTTAGATTATAAATATTCAAAGAACAGGAAGCAAATACAACTCAGCATCAATATCATTGTAAAATCTCAATATTTTCAAGCCAACCATGATGTTTCAGTGCTTACCTCCCAGGGCAGAACACGTGGCTTTGCAGTGCCAGCACAGGCAAAGCTGATCAGATCTACCCACAACCTCATAAAGCACTTTTAGACCCTGATAAGGCTCCCCATTGCCCATCCAGGCTGCAAAGCAATTGATTAAGAGAGAAAACTGCCTCCATACTCAGCCTTGGACCCTCCCATCACCCCAGGAATGTCAGACTATCCTGCCATCCCTTAAAGCAGACAGGACTGGAGTAGTTTGGGAGAGTAAAAAAAATTATACCCAAGGCTGGTTTTGTTCATGTATGTTCACCATGGGCACAAGAGATCCCTGCAGAGACCACATCCACAGCAAGCACTGGTGGGGAAAGGAGGCAGCAAGGGCAGGGACATCCTGAAGGGCCATCCTAAGACCACTAGTCCATATTTAACTCCTGGCAAATGCTTCTCCTCTTCCAGCCCGGAACCTGAGCGTGAGCACAGCTGACCGTGAGGAATTCGAGCACCACGCCAAGTGCCTGGGGCTGAGGGAAGAGGAGATCATTTATGCACCCTGGAAAACAGTACGTGGGTGTTTGTGGGTGGGCACGGGTCAGCAGAGCCAGCACAGCCCCCACCCCAGGCTGTGCCCCCAGCTGCCAAACTGGGGTCTTGGAGAGGCGTTTTCGAGGTGGTGGAAAGGATTTAGGGGACTAAATAACCACAGGGTTGCTTAAATGGAGGTTTAAAATAACATCCCCCTGCAGATAGGTGACTCCTGAAGGCAAATACCTGCACCCGAGCATCTCCAGGGAAACCTGGTAACTGCCTCCCACTGCCAGGAGAGAAATAGCTACAGCATGGGATCTTTGCCCTGAAATTCCTCATTTTGCCTCGAAACTCCTGATTTTGCCCCCCCAACCCCCAGCAGAGACCAGCTGCCCCCAGGAGCTGCAGCAAGGGTCAGGAGAGGCCAGTGCATCGGAGATTTTTCCTTTAGGTTTTTCCCCAGAACATTAACCAGACCCAGCCCTTGCCTCTGCCACCTCACTTAGGACATTTTATCCTGCAAATGACCCAGTGCCCAAGTCAGCTTGAAAAGTGATGATGAAAAATATCCTACCTTTTTCTGTTCCATCCTGCTGTTCCACCTCAGGAGGCTCTGACTTTCAGAAGTGCCCAAAACCCCACACCAGGCAGCCAGGCTGGATCCAACATTGTCCCCAACACCCATCCAGCCTCAAGATGCTTCTTTTAAAACTGTCCCCCACAGTTCAGGGGAAGTGGGGACAGGGACAGACAGGGAGTGAAACCCTCTTGCTGTGGCAGGGCCAGGTCTCCTTTCCCATTTAGGCAACAAGCAGCACCTGGGAGGAAGAGCCCAGCTCCCCCACACTAATCACAGGCAGCTGTGGATTGGGGGTTGCAGAGGCATTTGGGTCACATTTGACTTTGGACAAGGTGAAGGAAGGTTAGAGAAAGGCGAAGTGAGTGCAGTAAGACAAAACTGGCTGTCCTTACAAGCTGTGGTGCAATTGGTGTTGTCAGAGAAGGGTTTTGTGCCCAGCCAAGGTAGGACACTGCATCCAAGGAGTAAAAAACTGATTAAACAAACACAGAAAATATTTTGGGGACCTTTGTCATCAGGGTGAAGGAGATGGATGTGAACAGAGCATCAGAGTAGACTCACATACCCCTCCACCAGCCCCAGGCACTAATAGACCTTAATTTATAGCCAATGCCTGGGTAGCACGAGGTTTTTACTTATTTCACCAGAAGTTTGAGTCCCCCTTTCCTTCAGCACTCATTTGCTGAACCCCCAGTGTAGCACAGCTTTGCCCCAGAAACTTGGTTTCTTCTTTCCAGCACACACCTGGAAAATGTCACCAGCAGCACCTGGGCAGTGTCTGTGCCTGGGGAAGCCCAGAGCTTCCTGAGCCCCTCTTAGACTTATGATCAGCTAAAAAGGGAAAGGAAAATACTTCTTTCTCCAGTAAATTCTCTCCTGTTGGTGCCTTGGCATTTTCACTTGTCCTGTTATTGTTGTTTGGACAGGAGCTGTGTCAAACAAAAGAAATAGAAAAAGGCAACACCCCACACACGGAGCCCGTGGCTGAGGGCACAGCATCACCTCCTCCAGGTACCCCCCGGCCTGGGAGTGTGGGGAACTGACCCCACTTCAAGCAATAAATGTTTTCTTCAAATTCCATGCATTTTGTTGCCGAGCTGTTGGAGAGCAGAGGGTTCTGAAGAGGTCAGAAGTGGGGCTTGCAAAAAGAAATTGGGCATCCAGTTCACCTTGTGTGTCATTCAGGTGGGAGCTGGGAAGAGTCATCCTGGAGCTTTACACCAAGCTTGGAAGAGAGCTCTGCCAAAAAGGCAGCACTGAAATGGAGCAGTAAGAGAGGCCAACCAGGAGAGGGCAATCACTAACTATGTTAAATAACATGCCAAGCCTTTGAGGAGCAAGTGGGATATACAGAAGGCTGGAAACCTCTTTACCCATACAGCCTGGGGAAGAGGGTGCTTAACTAGAGAAACCACCCCATTCCCTTGACAGCAGTTCGACCGCCAGGTAGCCCAGATGGGGCAGAAGTTCCTGCCCAAACCCTTTGGATCTGGCAAGTGCTCCCCAATAATGTCCATCCACAGCGAAGTTTGCACACATTGACACTGACAAATTATCCTCCTGCCAGAGGGAGGGGGTGCTGGCCCAACCCAGGCTGGATTTTTACTTTTCCAGAGAAAGGGCCATGTTTTCTCATTTCCCAGTAAGCTCAGCACCGTGGAGGTGGGAAGGTACAAGTGCCAAGGTTGAAATTGCTCTCTGTGCCTCTGGTACACCCCTGCACTTGTCAGGCACCTCACTCATCCCTTATCCCACCCCCAGCCCCAAAGGGAGGACAGCACTGTCACTGCATTTGTGTAAGTGGAGGAGTTTAACAAGAGACTGCTGTTGCTGCGTGTCTGGAGAGTAGTTCAGTCTCTGCTCTAACCTAGTAATTAAGCACTGAAAATATCTCTCTTCCTTAAAAAGGAAGAAAATGAGCAAAGCTGGAAGGAAGGCAGCAGTGGGCCCCATCCCTCCCACTGCAGCTCCAGGGTGCCCTGTCCCTGTCCAGCCTTTACTGGGCAGTGTTTCAGTGTCGAGCCTTTGGACAGATTCCTGTAGCAAAAATGAATTTTACAAGATCACAGAATCATTAAGGTTGGGAAAGACCTCCAAGATCATTGAGTCAAACCTGTGCCCAATCCCCACCTTGTCACCCAGCCCAGAGCACTTAGTGTCACATCCAGTCCTTCCTTGGACACCTCCAGGGATGGGGACTCCACCACCTTCCTGGGCAGCCCCTTCCAATGCCTGACCAACCTTTCTGTGAAGAAATTCCTCCTAATGTCCAACATGAACCTGCCCTGGCACAGTCTGAGGCAGTTTCCTCTTGCCCTGTCACTTGTTACCTGGGAGAAGAGGCCAAACCCCACCTGGCTCCACCCTCCTGTCAGGGACTTGTAGAGCAAGAAGGTGCCCCCTGAGACTCTTCTTCTCCATGCTAAGAAATAAATCCAGCTGATTCCCTCCTGGTCTCAGAGCACAGGTATCCAGCCAGCCCTTGCTTCAGACACCTTTTTATCACCTTGTGACATGAAACATAACCCCCCATCCCAGTTTGGGGTAGGAGAGGGCAGGGGTGCTGAGGGGATGCTGGGAGCAGCCTTGAGCGCTGCAGTCCAAGAGTGCATCGATAACACTCTCAGCTGAGTGAAGCTGACACTGCTGGAGAGCTCAGATTACAAGGACCCAGACTTTATGAGTGGATTTATAGCTGAATAAAAGCCTTGAATTACAGTCAGAGATGTAAGGAACCAACAAATCCAGTCTGGCCCCCGCAGCAAGTTTTGTTAACCAAATCAGAGGCCACCTGCACTACCAGCTATGGCTCCTGAATGACCTTCAGGGTTAGCTCCTGGTTGGGTTGTTATTTGAGAAAAAAATTGTACAAGGCCTTTATTTTGAGAACTCTGTAAGCCAGGTTCTTCCAAGGGGATAATTGGACTGCAGAGCTTTCAATTTTTCTGGGAAATTTCTCTGAACAGAGTGTTATGGATACTGCAGAGATGAGCAAAGTCCAGCAACACTCAGAGACAGGTAAACAGTGTCTGAACATCCCTGACTCATCACCACCACCATTAGCCTTGGTCTTGCTGTCTTTGCATTTAAGAATTCCATCCTCCCAGGTCCTCAAAGGGAGAATCCTTCCCAGTGCTGGTGACCTTGGTGAGAATTATCCCAGGAAAAGTCTGGCCACAAACAACATCACTAAACCGTATCAGGAAAGAGATGCAGACACACAGTATCTCTTTAACAGACCTTTATTAGCAGACTGTTCCCTACATGAAGAATCCGAGTTAGATTTGCATTATAACAATTTGTGGTTACAGCTACAAAGATGGTTGTCATTTTGCATTGATTTTTGCATTCTGATATTCATATTCTCATTAGGCCACACTGGTAGGAAGGAGCCACTGCAGAATTTATGACAGGTCTCAGGAAGAGGGGGGGTGGAAAAAAATCATCACTAATCCAGATTGGTTAGATTTCCAAGTGGCTGCTATTGACAGCACTGAGAGTTAAGGCAGAGCCTCACCTGGGAGACTCTCCATGAACCACCAAAATCTGTCCAAAAAAAAGCAGCTGCTGAGTGCTAGCAAATCCTTCTCCAATTTCTCATACACATCTCCACAGTGTCCTCCTGCATGTGGTGAGCACTCACTCAGCAGCAGGGTCTTCTGATTCAGCCTCAAAGCACTGATTCAGCTCATGTCCAAGTGCAAGTTTCCTTCCACCTCTCTGGAAATGTGTATTGTCTTTAGTCCCTGAGATTTCTCTCCTCCCCCCTCACCTAAAAATTCCCCAAATTGCTCTTAATTAGCTGTTGTGACATCCAACATACACAGACCTTCTACTTCCCAACTTCAGCCATCCACCCAAAGCCTTTCAGCCATGCACAGAGGCAATTCCAAACTAAGGCAAGCCTCACAGTGCACCCTCTCCCTAAGCTTCTGCTTCCTCACCTGCTCCCTTCTCTCCTATGGCTTCTTGCTACAGAATTTCTCTGGGCTGAGGTCCTCCAGCAACAACCCCAGATGTGGAAAAGGCAGCTCAAGCCCCACAGGGAAGGTACACGAGTGACTTTAGCGTCCCTCCCCACGACTCAGCTGTGTGATGTGAGAGAACTAATAGAGAACTTTTTAAAACAGGAGAAATATAAGCACAGTAACAATATTTAAACAAGTCTATAAAAATAGTCTGACATAACTCTGTTCAAATAAATACAAAATAAATATGCTTTAAGCAGTAAAACAGTGGAATGCAACGCTGGTCCATTTTGCCCAAAATGAAAAGTTGAATGAGGATCTTCCAGGCCTCAGAAGTCGGATCCTATTAACTAAAGCAGCCCATAATGCAATCAGAGAAATTTTAAAGCCATCTCTTTCCCTTAGCCTTATGAAAAGCACCCTTTGAAAGACGAGCAAGCATGTCTTCAGGACTGAAAGCCCACCTCTCCCAGTGACCACCAGCCCCTCTCCCTAACACCCCTTCCCACAGCGGACATTCCTGACTTGGGGCACCCATGGAAACCTGAACATCCATCTACCAAGAGGTCTAAAGAGAGAAATAGCAGCTTAGGCACGGGGTTTGGAAAAGGCCCAACAGCTCTCCTTGGCACCAGGCAGAATGGAATCGAGAGGTCCATGCAACGCTGCACAGGGGCTCTCACGTCGTGCTGGGAGCACAACTGCACAGGAGCTGTGAAATATTGTGTTTGTTCACTAAAGCCATGCATCACGGTGCCGGTCAGCCCAGGGCTCTCCTGCCTTCCCCTTCCCAAGCCCCTGCTGAGTATAAGACAAGCCAATCCCGGCATGCAAAGGATACAGGCATGCAGGCTCTAGTCTGCTGCTTCTGTTAGTAAGTGCATCTTGTTAGTGGGTTTATGAGACACACTTAAACCTATAAAAAATAAATAATTCTAATTCTTCATCAGGCTGGCTTAAGCAACCTTCAGCCTGACTGGATAAACCACTGCCCACCAGCCCTCCAAACCAGTATAGATCAAAATTACATTTCATGTCAAGTCTTGGAAGCAGAACATGAATGTCTCCTACCCAAAGGAATATTTGTAAACATTATAACAAGCCCGGTGTGGCAGCAGCTCCTACACAAGGTTTGTACAAATTTAAACAATGGGTAGGAAGTTAAACAACTGAATGGAAAAAGCAGCTGTCTGAATGGAAAAAGAAGCTCTTTCAGCAAGTCAGAAGGTGCTCATCTGTAGGCAAACAGCTCTGTACAGGCAACAGGCTGAGGGCAGACCTGTAACCCAGATCTTTGCTACTCTGTCATACTGCTGGGAACTGACCTCAGCAACTCCTGCCCTAAGATTCTCTCAGGAGTTCACCTCCTGGTCTCCCAAAGGCCCAACAAAAAGGACCACGTGATGGTTTATGTGGAGCTCTGAGTAGCAAGATGGCAAAGGACACCAGATCCTCCCCTCCCCCTTACTGACTCACAAACAATCTGGGATTTCACAGCTTTGCTTAGTCAGCTTAGTGTCGACACATTCACAGAATGAGAGATGGCTTATACGTCTTGGGATCGCATCCCAAGATTTCAGAGTTCAAAGTCCTCAGCATCTCCTGGTCACCGTGAATCCACGCCCAGAGTCATCTTCAAGTTCTCATACACCACATAGCTGATGCTCACAGCTGGGATCACCTTCATAAAGTTGGGCGCCAGACCCCGGTAGAGCCCAAATGCTCCCTCTGTCTTCAGGATGTGTTTGAACAGTCCCCTCATTGTCACCTCGGGAGCACCCTCCACTGAAGCTGCAACAGGGAAAGACACAATAAATAATGCAGCCTAGGTGGTGGAAACACGTTAAGAGCAGTTCTGGGTCACATGCTTCCAGATGTTCACAGAGCAAAGGTGCTTTGTGGGGGACAACATTAACTTCTCAGCACACCATGGTCATGCTGCACATCACCACTATTTTCTCAAACTGCTGTACAGACACCCTTAGCCAAAACTCCTGATCTAAGCAAAACAGAACCTCTGTCCTGGAAGTCCTTGGCCCCAGTTGTTGAAGGGCAGCACAAAGTCCACTTGCAGCATCACAAACAGCCCACGTCAGCTGCACGGGCCCAGCTGAGGCTGTTGTCACAATATTTACACTACAGAACCTTTACCCTGCTCAGAAACCATGGCAGGAGTTCTCACTGCTCCCAGTAAGTTCTCACCTTGGGCCTGCATGCGTGTCCTCACGAGAGCCAGTGGGTAACTGGCAAGCTGTCCACAGGTACTGGAGATGGTGCCACAGGCCAGCAGGACAAAGACCCCGGGGTCGGCACTGTTGACGGCATAGCGTTGCAACCAGGTGTTCTTTAGTGTCTGGAAGGAACAAGCCCAAAGTCAGCAGTGAAGAAACAATCAAAAGAATATCACATTTCATAGAAGATCCATCTTAAAAGGCTCAGGAAGCTATGTGCAAGCTCAGTCAGAAGCACAGGGCTTCTCAAATCTTTTTAGGCTTCTGCTACTGTAGCATCCCTGGGAAAATCTCTTTTTTAGTTTCCTGCTGCAATTTTCTCATGAAAAGAAACAAGTGACCATGCACGATGCTGACTGTGGTTTATGAAGTAGAATCATTGTATTGGATTATCTTTTAGGCCATTTGGGGTAAAAAAAAAAATCCATTTGTGCCTCATAAGGCTGATCAGGAAAGCTTTGATAAATTAATTAAAGTCCTGTAGTGACTGACAGGTGTGACAGTGATAAAGCCACACAAGCGGCACAGCCCTATAACAAGTTAACAATAATATACAATGTAACATAATATAATAATTGTTAGTTTGAAGGCTTCATACCTCATAGACTGCCAGGTCAATACCAGCATATGGAATGATTCCCAGCATGTTGGGGATGTAGCCTTTGTAGAAGGCAGACATTCCTTCCTTCGTAAGGATGTTTTTGGCACAGTCCAACATGCCCGAATATTGTCCTGTCTTCCTTAGAGCCATCCGTGTTTTCAGAACCTGGGAGACAAGAATAAATACTAAGAATAAATACAAGAATAAATGCCTAAAGGAGAATCAGCAGGAGACAAACGTACAGACAATGTCATTAAGAGCATAGACAGCCAGGACAACAGCAGTGTCCTGACAGCAGCACTTGATATCACCTCCAAGAACTCATCAATTATCACAGTGCTGGTGTTCTACCCACATTTTCCCATCCCTGCCCTTGCCACGAGCCCCCCTGGGCTGGGCTATCCTTCCTCACCTCCATGGGGTAGATGCTGCTCTGTGCAATGGCCCCAGCCAGAGAACCAGCCAAGAGCCGCTCGTGGATCCTCAGCATCTCCTGGTCAGTACCAATGAACCGCTTGATCTGCAGAAGCCAGAACAGACAGACATTGAGGCTCCATGACCTATCTCAATCACCTCCTTCTTCTAAGACTGTCCTTCTGCAGCCAGACTTGTCTGTGCCCTTTCACTCACCTGCTCATAGGCCATGAACTTGATGGCCGATTCGGGTGCGATCTTGAGCACGTTGATGCCGTTCCCGCGCCACAGTGACCTGGGACCACCCTCCCGGATCATCTGAGTGAACCCGCCGATGATGCACATGTTGTTACTGCGGGAGGCATGGACCTGGGAGGGAGAAGCAAGCCTGGATTAGTTCCAGTCCCCATTACGACAGCCCTACGCTTTTCCGTAATCCAGGGACAAAAGGGCGCTTTTTTATTTATCCAGAGATTTGCCAAGGCTTTAATCCCTCCCAGATAACTACTACAATGGGAAAGCAAGATTCTTTTCTTTTTTGCCAAGTCTAGCGTTAACTAATGAATCTAATCAATATCTCCCCTCTGGAATGGGAGGAAAGGTTAAATAGGCTGGTTTTTTCCCATACCTAACTTAGGATCAACTACCCATCAACTTCTCAGCTGGTTCACGAGCAGGTGCAGTGACAAAGCAGGCTAAAATCAAGATCTTCTAACTCTTTTCTAATACTGAGTACAAGCTCTGCCAACTGAACACCACATCCACTTCAACTCTCATGGCCTCAGGGGCCTCTCAAGTGAACACAGGACTTGAACTTGTTTCACCAAACCCCAGCTTTTCCACAAAGCTGTCTAACTACTGACAGTTTTCACATGTCTACCTCTCAAAAGATTCTCTGTATTTTTTCTAGTCAATGAAGAATAACTTTTTAACATGGCTTCAATCACTCAAATTATCCAAAACGCTTTCAAGAATGGCAGTATAAGAGGTTAACCTTGGCCACAGTGCTGTACTGTGCTGATGAACATTATCACCTCCTAGGCATCCATGAATATTAAAGGAATCTGCTCAGGTGTTCAAACAAAGTGGAACTGCTCCATCATACCTGCATGAGCACTTTCAAGCGGTCCAAGGGAGCTGTACAGGTTCTGGACACGGCACCTGCACCTCCACCTGCAACCAGATGTCTCCACCACATCCCTGTCTGCCTCTCTTCCACTGTGAACTCATCAGGGACAGTCAAGTTCTCTCCTACATCAAAGATCTGCAAAAGTAGAAGGTGTTGAGAAATGCTTCATTGGCCAGTGATTCTGCCAAAGTTTTACTGCTCTTTGTCAGTGCAAAGTGTTGAAGTTCTGGATATGCTTATTCCAAGTCAGCAGCTTATCTACAGCCGTTAACTGCTGTGTCTGGCCACAGGAGCTGCCACTGCTACACAACATGTCACAGGAGGAAGATTTCTGTCCAAGAACCTGGCAACTGCTGAACATTTGTCTGCATCAAAACACCATGGATCATGGTTAGGAACAAACCGACCAGCTGCAGGCAGCTGCATGGAAAAAAGGCTGGACCTTTCTGGAATCTTCCAAGCTCGCAACCAGTTAAACCTTATTACCTACTATTCACACACAGAAATATCTCCAGGAAGGATGGCTGCCTGTGGAATCAGTTTCTAGTTTTAACAGGTCCTGAACCAGTCAGGGCTGGCCAGTGGCAGGAGCTCTCAGAGCTGCCAAGAGAACACCCTCACCTCCCTGAAGAACATGCAGTTATCACTTGTGCCTCCAGCTGCGCCAGTGATAGGTGGCAAGATCACCAAACAGGAAGCAATTTAGCTTCCAGGGCAGCTATGAACCATGAAGAGAAAGATAGGGACTGTGATAGCAGCTCCTGGGGAACAAGAAGTTGGGCAAAGACCAAGACTTGCTGCAGAGGAACTATTTCTTACCGTGGAGTGCTTCCAGTACAGGATGATTTCAGGAATGTTCTCCACTGGGTGCAGCAGGTGATAGTCTCGCCACTCATTCCAATCAATTGTCATCGTCCCATTTTTATCCATGCTAAAAAGATTTATCATCAGATGAGTACAGGCTCCCACTGGGTGACAAATTCCTCCTCCCCTTCCCTTTGATTATTCAGGCTTACACCAAAAAAAGCTTTGCAAAGCAACTACTAAAAGACTTCTAAAGAGACACAAGACAAGGCTAGGAAATCTTCTATTCACCAGACAGAGAGGGCTCTCTTTCCTCCCCTCTCTCTCCCTTCTAACCAGCCCACAGCAGTAGTTGGACCCCCTCTTATCAAAGTTAGAGACATAACTAACACTAAAGGGAAAATTATACTTACTAGGTGACAGGACCCCAGAAGTGTCCCGTCCTTATTCTGACACACAGGCAAACAGACAGAGGGAAGGTAGCAGAGGAAAAAAAGAGGAAAAAACAGCACAAATAAGTGGTTGTTAACATGTTAGTGCCACATGCATAAAGCACTCGGCATTTCCAAAGAGCAACTGCACAGTCCCTCTCCAAAGCAGCAAGCTCAGGGCAGCTGGACAATCAGACAGGGATGCAAATAGCTCAGATACAAGCACTTCCCCTCAACAGGTCAGGGAGAGACTCTGACAGTAACTCTCCATAAAGCATTATGACTTTATTACTTTAATTCATGGGGGAAAATCAAAATTAAAAGTAAAAGGAAAAAAGGGAGGAGCTGAAGTAATTGGAAAGTGTGTACAGGGTAAAAAGAGATAGGTGTTCCACGTCCCTACATTTCTTTCTAACCCCCTCAACATAAAACAGAAAAACCAATGGAATCTTCACCTCTTGAGTATTTTCTCAGCCTGCTGTTCAGAGATCTTGACTCCCAGGTCCCGCAGGGACTGTACAATCTCCTGGGCGTCGATGCGGCCTGCAAAGATCAGCCAGTGAGCTCAGGTACATGTATGACAAGCTAACACAGGCACTTAGTCCATTCATGAGCATACTTACCATCATTCTTTTTATCCAAACTCTTGAAGACCAGTCTCAGCTTCTTTTCATGGTCTTGGAGATAGTGAACAAATTCCTCAAAATCCAGCTGTCCATCCAGGTCCTTGTCTCCAGCCTTCACAATTTTCTGTTCAGAAAACAGTAAAAACCTGTCAGTCCCTTTGTTCATTCAGACAGGTCAGCCCTTTCTTCTACCATATTTAAAGATCTTTTCCTACATGACTTTGACTTTTCCTCCAGAGCGTCAACAACAGAATTATAATTCCTCAAAGAAATTTGAGCAAAGTAGTAGCATAGAAAAGTCACCTGAATCCAACTGTCTTCCAAAGTTCACTATGCAGGCAGAATGCCTCAGGCTTTTATCAGGGACATTCTGTTAGTGTAATGTATCTGATCTCAGGACTGTATCTTAACACCTTACAAAGTCCTTGTGAAGGTTCTTGAACTAAGTATGAGGCAACAGATTTGCATTAAAACTGAATCACAGAACTCGAGGTAATAAAAAAAAAACTGAACAGAAGGAATTTCTTGCCTGCTACGATCCTTAGAGAAGTAAGCTCCCTCTGGCAATAACTAATTCCAACCAGCAAAAGCCTGTCCAGGTCTAGTGAACACAGTCAAAGATAAAAACCCCTGTGAACTGGTTTAGGCACCCTGAAGCTATTTGCTTTAATTACACAAGTTTCCATGAGATGCATATAGAGCAAGAAAAGGTTCTTAGTAGGACAAAACTAAAATCAAGATCAAACTGTGCCAGACATCTAGGACAAGGTAAATGACTAATTAACTCACTGCAGCATGAGGCAATAGCCCATGGACTGCCCTAAGTAAGGGCATATGGCTGCATGACAGGAGAGGTGATCTCCAGACTGCAAGAATGTGGCTCAGGGAGTTCCTATTTCCCTTCTTGTTCAGTCACTTGCCTTTGACAGCTTTTAACTCTTTTTCAACATCAATCAGTGAGCAACACTAAATGAAGTATGATTCAATCCACTGCATCACCCAAAGTTTTGTTTCAATGCTTGTAACATTTATGTTAAGAGCAAATGGGTTGTCAAGGAAGCTCTGAGCTGAGATCAAACACTGGGTTATCCCTCCATTCACCAATATTTTGTTCAATATTCAGGCTTCAAAGGTAATAGGCAAACCTAAGCTTACTGTGATATCTCCTCACTCTATGACCACCAGTCCCCTTCATAAGCCTTAAGTCTTTGTTTCAATGCCATTTTAAATTACTTCAGTACTAAATAATTTGCTATTAAAACTCTCTCACCCACTAAGTCCTGTCTCTTTAGCCTTAATGCTATGAGGATTATTCCTAATCACTTTCTGAACCTTAAATAAGAAAGTGCTGTCCCAGCTGCCCTGACCTCCGAGGTATGCCCAGTATTCCCAACATGCCATTTATCATATGACTGTTGTAAAGTTCAGATACGACCTCACATTCAACTTCTGGGCTAAATATAGACCAACACCCCTCGTCTGTCAGCACACTGGGCTTGAACAGCTGAATCAGGGCTTCCCCTCTCACTGGCAACCCCCAACCAGTTGACAGGCATTCATAATTCGGAGGCTCTGTAAGAGAGATGTGACTGTGCAACTGCTCCTGCTCTCTCAGCACACCCTAACAACCGCAGAGAGGTGCCACGAGTGATCAGAGACCACAGGCCATAAAAGCTTTGCTCTGCTCACCTTCCTCCCCCACAATCACAGAGCAAAAACACCGTAGGCCTGACCGACAGTAACCCACAACACACGTGTGAGGGGGGTGGGAAAGCCAAGCTCCCAGCATCTTCTCCAGAGATGTGAACAAATATCTGCCTGCAGCTCTTCGCCCTTAACAGCAAATATGAAATCTGGTCACTGACAGCTATTTTGGCCACAGAAGTTCCTGTGGTCACCTGCACAGTCACAGCCCCTGCAGTGCTGTGGGACCTCACACACTTCCCAGCTTGCAGCATCCCATTTATGTCTCTGCACAAAGGTATAAAAAGCCTCCCCAGCTTTGCTGATCAATAATCAGCTCTCTGGGCTGACAGCCTGGTCATGAAAAAGAAGTAGCGACAAGATGGATTTAGTGCATCTCCCTTCCGAAGCAAAAGGTTCTTGCACAACCTCCCCCAGCTCAGCCCACCCACCTCTGGCTGAGTCACTCACACGGACCCACTCTCCTGCTCACAGCACAAACCTGCTCTCCTTCACCAGCTTGAGCTGACACTACATTACACACCTCCTGTCAGAAGGAAGGCAGGATGCAAGAAGAAGGAAAAGGAAGAGGATGTGGAAACATATCTGAGCAGACCAGTTGAAGCAGAAGACTGTAATTTGGAAAACCCCTTTCTCTATTTAACTCACATTAAATCAGCTGGTTTAAACAGTCTTGGAAGCACCGAGATCTCACCCAATTCAGAACAAAAGAATGAGAAAGAAAAAAGTCCACTCTACGCTGCTTCAGCAATCCCTGCCAAGGGGCAGGAGAAGTGTGTCCATGCTGTACTCAGTTATTACAACAGAGCCATCACAGACTTCTCCCCCTTCCAATCAGCCACTCGGGGTGTAGAGACCACCCTTCCATCACTCCCTCCCTCCCATTCCTCCCTCGGGGCCATACCTGCTTCCACTGGCGGTAGGTGGAGAACTCCTGGGAAGGAATGAAGAGGCTGAGGCGGAAGATAGATTTGAGTTCGGCCGGCAGCCCCTTCGACTCAAAGTATTCAAACTCCGTCTCCCCGAGCACCGGCACGTACAGACAGAGGCAGAGCATCTTTCTGAGCCCCAGACTCAGCTGCCCTGCTCAGACCCACCAGGAAGGAAGGGAAGTAAAACTGAATGATTCCCCTCAGCTAATTTCAGTGCGTAGTGGAAAGGAAATACCAGCAAGTCTCATGACACATGCCTATGAGCGAGGCTGGCTCCGGCGGGATTGGCTGCACAAGCCCTGCCCTTCTACTTAAAAGGGAAGCCGGGGCTGTACAGTCCCACCCATCTGACACAGAGCAGCCACGTGAGCTGCTCCCATTGCTCAACACCTGACTCCCATTAACACAGAACCCTTACATCACACTCACCACCAGTTAACTCTTACTGGGTGTCCCTCTTAGCTCAAGAGGCTTTGGCCAAGGGCCACGACATTCACTTGCTGTTCCTTACATCCCCATCAATCTTTCCTGATCCTGTTCTCACCTCTATGGGGATTTACACAGGCAGCACAGTAAGGATCAGTCTTGATCATAACCTTTCCCACCATGCAACACAGGAGAACTCTCACTGTCTTCCAGAAAGTTCTTCTAAAACACAGTAACAGCAGGATGCCTTCATACACGTTTAGGATATCCAGTTTAAGCAACAGTCTTGAAATTCCACTTTTACAAGGTTACTTTGCTGTACCAGAGTTGATTGGCTTTGTTGCAAGTTCTCCTAAAACGACTTGTGTCAGCTAGGAACAGGCAATCCCTGCACATCAAGATCTCTCCCCTCTGCAGCACTCCAGTGTTACTAACACAGCAGCAATAAAGCCTGTGGAGGTTTGTCATTGTGCCAAATACACAGAAAATCACCCAAATCAAGGGCAGGCTTCAAAACAGCCCCAGCTGTTTCTAAGCCTCCTAGCTAAGCATCCACACAGCAGTTACACCAGCTTAATATTTTCCCTCCTCTTCCGACCACAATTAAACATTGCAGTCAGATCTGTGCTAAGAGAAGTGGCACGGGCAGAACAACATTTTCCAGCTTCTACCCTTGACAATTTAACTGCTTTGCAAGCGAGTTCCTGAGGTCTCATTAGGAGCAAGCCAGGCTGGAGGGAGCGTGGCACAAGCACCATTTAATGCAGATATAATTACAGGTTTCTGAGCATTTAGTGGAGTTTGATGTATGGGATAATACCAAGCTCACCAGAGAGAGTACCAGAATGCAACAACGCCACTCAGGACAGAATTATTGATTGCTAATGTGAATTGTAAAATAAAGTTATAGCCTTGATATTTATCAGAGAGAAGCTATCACACAGAGAAGATGCAGGAAGCCATAGCCCATAACCCAAACTCTAATCCTGTCTGCACCAGAAGTAACACAGTGTGTTTGCTGAGCTGGTTCAAGCCAGCCCAGATAACAGCTTTCGCCACCACTGCGGACACAACAACAT
The DNA here is from genome assembly GCF_001715985.3 of Manacus vitellinus. Lineage (NCBI taxonomy): Eukaryota > Metazoa > Chordata > Aves > Passeriformes > Pipridae > Manacus > Manacus vitellinus. The sequence goes on along the minus strand of NW_021940039.1, from coordinate 6,285,143 downwards.
TTTCTGGTGTTTGCTGTGTTCAAACAGCCTGCTTGGCAGAGCAAAGTCCAACCAGCACTCCCCTCCTCAGCCCCTCATGCACAGGGGGCTCTTACGTCTTTGCCGTGGTATTTTGTTCTTTAAAGCAAAGCCAAGGTCTGTAATGAGTTGTTTGTGGAGCTGCATGTCAATCACACAAACTGGGAATATTTAATCTGGGGCTTTATGTCAAGGATTTTTTTTTTTTAAAGCTTAATGGATCATGACCCACAGGGACTCAGTACCCTTGAGAGTTGTGACCTACAGTCTCCTCTGCCCTCCCTTGGGCACCTCACCAACCATGGCACCGCTGCCACGTTACCTAACCAGGCTTAACCTACCCCCTGCTGACGTCTCTCCACACGAAAACAAGATCTTCTCAGGGACTCCAGATCCTCTTAAAGATCAGCTGCAGCAGCTCACTGCATGCATGCCAACAGCACACCCCAGCCTTCCCACCACTCTCACTGCAAGCAGCGCCCCAGTGCTACATCCCCCCCACTGACCAGCACCAAACACCTTCAGCAGCCTGACCGAGGCGAGCAGGGCAGCTCCCCCCCAGCAACAGGTACTAAGTGAACAAATCTAACTCAGATTTGCTCCACAAAGCCTCAAGATCCTCAGCAGTCCTTCCCACGAGTTGCCAAGCATCACTATTATAGCTGCTTGGCAGCTCAGTTGCTATGCCAACATGATGCAGATTTTCCTAAGGAACTCTGTTTGGAGTTGGCAGCTAGAGACAAAAGGCAAAAATCGGCACATTTTAGGAAAAAAAGCCCTACTACCTACGTCATAGGAAAGGAGAAAGCTAATGAGGTTAAAGCTGATTTTAAGCAGGGTATTAATTACAGGACAGCAAGCTAAGAAGGAGAGACAGATTACGAATGAAGTTTATACCAGCAATTCAGGTTATAATGACAAAGGGAGCTTAAACAAGCATTAAGAAGTTTTTAGATTTCACCTAAAAAAATCCTGGTAAAGCTGGAAGTACTCAAAAGCCAGGCAGCTCTCCAAGGCTGCAGGGATCAGCACTTCTGGGACGTTAGCATGGGGTCACTGCCCAAGTCTCAGCACACACAGAGCTGGTCCTGCTCTCCCAGCCCCTGTGGGCAGCACACCCAGCCCAGGGCTTCAGGCATGAGCTACAGATAGTACATCCCTCATTAGCACTGTCTATTCCTGATCAAACCAAGGACAGGGCACAGAGCACCAAATAAGGTCACTCCTCCCTGATACTTCTTCCACCCACCGATTCTGCCAATGAAGCCATTTTTGGGTGATGTAGAGCCAGCCTGGCTGATATCCTCTGCTAAAGGGAGCAGTATCTGGGTTTGTCTACCTTCACAGCTCACTGTTCTTGTCATCAAGGAAGCTGCCAACTCATTTTCATTTTATTTATAGGATTTGGTTCTTCTTTAAATCTCACGAGTTACCAGTTTCCATACCCTGCCATTCCAACACTAACCTTTCCAAGTCATTTGTACTCTTCTAGGCATCTGCTTCATCACTGATTTACTACATCAGCTCCAGAACGTACCTCCCAAAGGATGGAAAGATGCAGCCATACAAGGAGCAGCAAAGTATGCTGTTTAATTTTGAATTTACTTTGCTAAAAAAAAAGTCTCTAAAAATATCAAGTGCCAGCGAGCGTCACAGTCACATAACATCCTCCTTCAGAGGCAAAACAGTTCCTGGGCCACAGCCCTATTGCTCGAAGGTTTCACTGCGTTCTGCTGACTTGGTTTCCTCGAATTTCTAGAAACTAGCTTATAATTAATTGGACGGTACAGAAAGTCCTCAAAAAACACAGAGAGTATGAAGGAGGGGAGTTAATAATTTAAGAGACCCCAGGAGAGTAAAGAGGTGCAGCCAGCCAAAGCTTTGCAAGGGAAAGGACAGAGACCAGGGACAGCAGACAACACTACGCAGTCTTTGACACAAAGATAACCAGGACAGGTGACCTGTTCCACTGACAACAGGCAGATCCAAAGTTACAAGTCCAGATAGTGACATCAGGGGCAGATTATACGTCTCTCCTGTGTACACACACCCGGGGCAAACACAACACATCGGCAATCAGTATTTTCTTCCACGTTTGCAGAAACAGCCTCATGTTGAAATCGTTACCTTCAGGTAAGGTTCTGAGGAGAAACACACCAATGACAAGTGGGGATTGAAGAGCCAAGGCCAGGAAGCCCCTCCTCTCAAGTTTATTGATACATGGCAATTCCTTAACATCAGTATCAGGAGTCACATTTTTTGTGTTTTTAGCAAATAGGTAGTTACAGGTGTTTTTACAAAACAAAGTGGCCTACCAGTCAAGAGACTTCTCCCAAGGTCACAGCCAGCCAGTGGCAGAGAACAAAAGCCCCCACATCTTCTATAAACACCAAATAATACTGTTTGCTCACAGTGGTTTATTATCTCTCCCTAAGGCTGTATGAGACTTTTCCCAACACTTCTCCTTCAGACAGGTAATTAGAACACTGATATCTGATCAAGCACAAACAAGTCACTGCAGCTTAACAAGTTGCTGTCCATCAGCAGAGCCACAGTGGCTGGATGCAGCATTAGCTGGCCTGAACTGCAAGGTAAAACATATCTGCATAATCCTCAACAGAAGAGCTTTACGCTGTGTTTTACTTTACAATCAGGGCAGGCTAAAATTACACAGTTACAACCTCCTGGCAGATGGGCAGTTACTTCCTAAGATGCAACAACTCCATTTTACCACATCTTTACCCTCTAGGTATATCTCCATTAGCCAATTTTCGGGTTACTATGCAGTAAAACTTCCCAGGGTCACACAGGAAAGAGGAGATTGGTATCAGCTTTCAGAGAAAGCTTAATTTCTAGGTGTGAACAGATGGACTCTCCCTGACTGAGGGACTATTGTTCCCTAGAAGACACCAGAAATTTTCAGCCCTACACTTGCAAGGCTTTCATCACAAGCTACTTCAGTTCAGAGCCTCTGTCCTTCTTCAACCTCTGTGCACCAAAGTCCTCCTCTTCTCAGGACGCGCATGCTCCTTTTTTGGAAGGAGATGCACACTGCTAACTGCTAAGGATAGACATGAAGGCAAAAGTCCCTGCAGATTTTTCAGTCTGATTCAAGCAGGGAGTGGCTTCTGCTCCCCAGAATGAGAAATGCCGTCCTGTTTCCATTCAGAACAGCAGCAGAATAGATATTAAGCTCCTCTACAACTTAAACCTGCACGTCCCCCATTTTAAAAAGAAACCTTGCAGCAACAACCACACCTGATTCCCTGTCAAATAAGCTGGATCCTGAAAGTCACACACCCTTGCAGCCCTTCAGCATCATCCCCAGCTCCCACCTCTAGCAGGGGCTATGCCCAAGTCGTTCTCCCCTAATCCCAGGTCACACCCTTGGTCTTAAACCACATGTAGTCAGAGCTGACTGCACCATCCTCAGGGGAGACGGACAGCATTCCCTCCCCATCCTAACACACCAGAACCGCAGTCAGCCAGCACTGTGCTGGAAGCCCCAGCACTAAACTAAGCAGCTTTTGTTCACCTCCCCCCAGACAAAGCCTCACCATTTATTCTTTGCCAACTGTGCGCCCCCACCACCTCCCTGCTCTCCCATCCCCTGGGAACTTCCCATCCTCACGCAGATTTTAGTCTCTCCCTTATGCCACCCGCTCCCCAGAGACAGGCTTTACTCTCTTCCGGGCTGTGCCATTCAAATAATACAGCCAGTTACTCATTTGCCCAGAAGATGCAAGTTTTACCAGAGGCTTGCCAAATTACCAGAGACTGACTCAGGAACATTTTAGGATCTATCTGATCCGTTGCTGGTCTCCAGTGCAGGGGTGGGACTCACCACTAACCTGCATTATCATTCCCTGCCCTCTCAGTCATGTTGCTAAGGAACCCTGGAGACCCCACACACTCCTTCTCGCCCCTAAACAGCATTTTTTGCCCACTTAGAACATCATGTTTGGAAGGTTAGATCACCTCCTCTCTTCGGTCATTCCCCTGCCCCCCCTTCCTTTCTAACAGGCACACCCTTTTTCCTGTCCCTCTCCCCCCTCCCCAAATTCACACACACACTCCAATTGCAACAGCCCTTCTCCCACAGACCACACACTCAGCTGTCATGTGCACCAACCCCTCCTCAGGCCCCTGGATGTCCCATTACCTTTGGAAAATGCTCTGCGGGTCCAACCACCAGTAGGATAGTTGGTCTCCTTTCAGTGGGATCAGTCCCTCTGTCCTGTGTCTTCCCCAACATCTTTGGCCCTTTCTCCCCGGGGCCTGGAAGTGGGGTGGTGTTTCTGGCCTCATCCTCTTTTTCATCTGCAGGACCTTGGCATATGGCCCTGGGAAGGAAGCTAGACAGAAAATGCCACAGGGTCTGCAGCATTGCTGCTCCAGCGAGCATCCCGGGCAGGGAAACCCTGCGCGCTCGGGAGCTGCCCGCTGCCAAGGATGATGTGACTGCACTACCAAGCACCCCCAAGACGGGAATCGGCACAGCAGCCAGCGGGGAGGTTCAACCCAGCGACTCCACAGGCTCAGAATTCTTTACAGACCGCTCCTGCGGACGCTTCCTGCCTTTTGAAATTGCTGCTACTGCGGTCGTGCCTGGCCTGACAAGCAGCTCATTGTACCAGAGCCTCAGAAATCTGATGGCAACAGACAAAGCACAAGCCCCCTTGGCAAGGAGACGCCGAGAGACGCTGAGCTTTGGAGACGGCTTGGACCGAGAAGCCGAGACGCTGCGCTCAGGAGGCAAAGCTAAAGATGAGCTTCTCAGAGCTGCCAGTGGAGCGGCGCGTCCCGGCTCATCCCGGCGGCACGGCAGGGGAGCGGGGAGGCTGAGCAGCGATGCTGAGCACCCGGGCTGCGTCCCCACTGCAGCAGTGCCCAGCCAATCCTCGCTCCCAACGCTGCGGAGCTCCGGAGCACGGCAGCGCGCGCAGCCGGCCGGGAGCGCGCCCCGGGCCGCCCGCACAGGAGCGCGCCCGCGGGCACGGAGGGCAGCCGGGTACCCAGCCCGAGCGTGGAACACGCGGCCCCGAGGGAACGGGATGGCCCGAGGGATGTGTGTACCCGCGTCCGCAGCCTCGGCTGCGGCTCTTTGTTAGGGCGGCAGATGGCTGTGCGGAGGGAAGCCGGCTTTGCCCAGCCACGGCCGCATTAACCTCCAACTGCACTCGCTCCCGGGTCTATTATAGTCTCATCCGAGCCTACAATAGCTCTTTGGTGCTGCATTGTGCTGCTTCCCTTGGCGCCCAGCGCAGCACAGCGACGCGCCCACACAGCGTTTACGGCCATTCATCTGTGCAGGAGCTGCCCAGCTCTGCTAGGACCAAGGCTAGGACCAGCCACAGCAGGACTACGAGTAGATATCAATATACAGGCACAGATACCAATATATTCCCTGGATTTCTGCAAGAAATGCCACGCTTTCCTCTCTGCTGCCCCAGCAGCAATTGCTCCTCCACTGGTGAGGATATCGGCCTCCCACCACAAGAGTCAGCCCACCCTGGAGGAACCCAGTCGTATTCCCAGGTTCTTTGCATCCACAGACAGAGGGCACTGCACACCTCACTTCCAAACTGTTATGACTTTTCCATAAGTTTGGGGGGTTTAACATGCAGGGAAATGAGTACAGATCACAGCTTCCATCACTCAGGGCTCCCTACCCACCGTAACAAAGCAAGATCCACGGGGAGCAAAGGACGTCAGTTTTCAGCTTTTAACTTTTGAGAGTGATAGACTGCAGGACACTTCTGTTATACAGATATTAGATGTGAAATTAAGATCCAAAATCTGGAAGGTCTGCAAGCTTTAAGTAGCCAATCTGCAAATAAAGGAAAAACACTAAACATCACATTTGGCAACTTGCTAAAGTTGAATTCCTGTAACCGACCTGAGTAATGGAAAAAGTGAGAGACAAGCACATAGCAGACATCACATTAAAAAAGAATTCTTCTGCAAATACACCAGAATTACTTAGGAAGAAAAAAATGCTCTTTAATCACAAGGTCTACAAAGAATACGCAACAAAGTTTTTTATCTTAAAACTTGACACATGCCAAAAACTAACCACATAGAAAAAAATTTTAAAAATTCAGAGGCAGTAACACTGGGAGGGGGGTGTGGGAAAAGCCCTGCCCCTCTCCGAGGAATGGCACAGTCCAGCTCTGGTTGGGATGCAGTCAGAAGCCCAGGCTCAGGCACAGGCAGAAAAGACTGAGGAATTCTTGTCATGCTTCAATTATCTTGAGCTGCTGCCAGTCATCACAACTACAAGCACAAAAGTTAAACTACTTTCTAACACGAAGTGAATCACATCCTTTAAGATGACATTTGAAAGTTTTTAATGCTCTCAAGCCAGAAGAACAAAGCAGATTTTCTGAACTGGGCACGGTTCTTCAAAATCAGCTCCTATTAGCCTAAGACTGTGGTTTCACAAGCAGCTGTGAGCTAATCTGAAGCTTACTGCCACTAAAACAAGTCATCTCACACATCCACATAAACCCTGCGCTTACCTTGCTCCCCTGCTCCTCTCACAACCTCATTAAACCAGCCAAAAATTACAGAGCTTTCTGCTGGGGTAACCAGTTGAGGCTACTCATGGATGGGATCCAAAAAAGTGTGGAAAGGGCATCCAAGCTGCCTGTGGCTGCAGGCAAACTGCCCCACCATTCACAGAGCTACAAGCCATGATACAGAAGGCAAAGCACCCATGTGGGACTTGAGATTTGTCCTCTGTGGTCACTTAATACTTAGGAGGTCCCATTAAACAGCTGATGTTACCTGACACTACTGCAATTGTTGCCCTGCAACAGTATTAATGTAAGTGGTGTGTGCACAGCAGGGATCCCATCTTCCTTTGCTCATGCAGAGATTTCATAGGAAAATAATAATTTGTGCAAGAAATTACATGCCTGGGGTGCAATTATAGCAGAAACTCAGCAATACTTCCTTGGCCTCTGTCCTCACTAAAGGAAACCTCAGAGGAATTCTGCCACCACACTAATTCACACAGCTCCTTGAGAACAGACAGACTTTTCTAATCATATTTAGGAAAAAAAATTATTTTACCAAGTGGGAAATTTTATTAGGTCAGAATAATAAACCTAGTAACAGCAGGATGATTATAGCTAGAGGCAAGACAACTGCTCTCCTACAGGGAATTTGTAGGGAATTATTACCCTACCAACACCACCACAAAGCCAATCATTCACACGAGAGAAAAGATGCAATAAATACCGTGAGTCCCGCCTGAAGGGTGACACAAATGAACATATGAGGAGCAAGAATTCACTTTTTCAAGAAATCATGAACACCTAGGCCACAGTAAAACAGCCTTCCCAATCTCAGCTTCATTAGGAGACAGCCAGCCCTCCAACTCCAGCTGTTTGCATGATCCAAACCTGGGATTTAAGGCAGAAAAGCAGGAGGGCTGATCTGAACACTGGCTCTTGGCCAGCACACCAGTCACTGGGGACAGAAGGCGCCTGTGGCAGCTGGCCTGGGAGTCCTACACACCAAAATGGATAGTCATTAGATAGCCTGGGGAGACGCCGACAATAAAGTTCTGTAATCTACCCAAATGGAGACAAAACAGAAGGGAAAGAGCAAGAGAGCAATGTGTTTTGCTCAATTAAAACTATTTTCCTTAGTACCACAAGCTGTCAGAGGGAGATTTTGTTTAAGCCACAAATCCAAGTTATGTTGTATCTTCTTCGGCCACATCATCAGGCTACATCTTAGTACCTGTTAAGTCTAAAATTCCAGCTTTCAGACAGGCAGTTGCCTTTTCCAGGCTGGTAGTACCAGGCAGAAATTCAGACTTTTGCTTTAAGATGGCTTCTAGAAGATTTTTTTGAGTAAATGCACAGCATTTTCCCACAAGCATGTGAGCCTTGTCACCAACAAAGAGCTAACATGTGAAAAATGTGAGAGGGAGGGCAAAAAGGGAGCTGTGCTGGGAGCAGTGACCCTTCTCCTCCTGGGCACAGGAAGAGCTGGCACTGCAGTCGCCGTCTCTGGTTCCTCAGGTGACCCCTCAGGAACCATCCATGACTCACCTCCTTTGGGAGCTCTCCTGGAAGCACCCCAAGGAGCACTGCTGCCCTCAAGTGTGTGTGCCTGTCACCCACAGACAGCACCCAGCCCCCCAGCTGGGATGGGCCACCATGACTACCGTTACCTCTTATCTTCTCAAATGGAATTTCTGAAAGAGGAAAACATTAAGTACTTCAGACTTTTTAGAGAGACAAAGTTAAGCCTGCACAGTGCTTCTTAAGACACAAAATCTAAATGCCTTGGCCACTGCTGCTTAAATAATTAAACTGTCTGGTGACATTCAAGTAGGTTCATATATTAAGGTGACACAGCATAGCTCAGGGAACACTACAAAGAAACCCAGGTCACCTCATTACAGGAACCCTGGCACAAGCAATTAACTATCCTAGCTGATACATTCAGGCATCCAGGGGCCAGAGCCAAGTACAGAAATACAGACAGAGCTGGCCAAGGAGGGGGAACACACAGCCATTGCCCAGAACAGCAAGTTCCACCAAGGTCGTATTATATGAGGAACAGGGATAGACCAACAGACTAAGGGCATCCTTAGTACTCCAAAATTAGAAAATTAACTTCTTGCTGCACCAGAGAGCTAAGAAGGAAAAGACCCAGTGAGAAACGATGGCCCTGCAGCAGCCCAGGCCCAGGCTTGCCCTCACACAGTTCTCCTCAGGCTAAACCATGTAGGTTCACATACCAAACAGCTTTGCCTTTCCAAGCAGCTCATGATCTAAAAATTTCAACAATTTCTCTTAGAGCAGAATTCCCCACTATAAGCCACTCTAGCTGCCAGAAGCTCCCCTGCAGCTCCCAACATGAGCTGGAAAAACTAAGACATCTCCACTGTCTCCCCACATGGACACGAGTTATCACAGCTACGCTTCTCCACCCGAGACAAAGACTGGGTCGTCATTAAACCGTGCTCATGTCCCACATTCGGGGGACAAATATAGCCATAGGACATGAACAAGAACAAAGACTCATTTACCATTTGCTACAAGTAGGTCTGTAGGAAAGAACTCCCTCCCCCTTCTCCTCCTCCCTCCATGATACAACATATCATGTTGTACTGTGTGCAGCTGAGAGCACGGGGCTGCAGCACCATCATTTTTTAGGGCTCTCAAACAGGAGACCAAGTCCTTATTATGATTTTGATGTCATTTTATTAACACTTATCATCAACCATTTAAGGGTTCTGCTCAATATTAAGCCAGATTCATTCAAAAATAAAAATTAAAAGAAACAATAAGTATCCTGAAGTCTGGAGTTTTTTTACCTGCTGTTATCTCAGTAATCTGACAACTCCCTGAGAGGTGGGGGTTGACCTCTTCTCCCAGGCAACCAGGGACAGGACAAGTGGAAATGGCCACAAGCTGTGCCAGGGGAGGCTCAGGCTGGACATCAGGAAGAATTTCTTCACTGAAAGGGAGGTCAGGCATTGGAAGGGGCTGCCCAGGGAGGTGGAGTCTGGGTCCCTGGAGGGGTTCAAGACACAACTGGACATGGCACTCAATGCTACAGTTTAGTTAAAGTGGTGGTGTTTGTCAAAGGTTAAACTTAATCTTGCAGGCCTTTTCCAACATTAATGATTCTAATAATCCAGTTGTATGAGAATAAGGAGACATTTCCACTACTTATCAAGGTATCGAGCTCTGGTCACTAAAGAATGCCCCACAGAACACATGTTAAAAAATCAAAGCACTGCTGCATATTCTACACAGGCACATTCAGCTGCCTTGGATCAGTTTTGTTGTCTCATTTCACTCACTGGGGTTCCTACAGGCATTCACTTCCCTCCAGGGTTCAGAACAAACACCATCCTGCAGGAAGCAACACTGCAAGGCCACACCAGTGACACGCAGGATGCCTTTCTAGAAGAGACACTCTTACATAACACTGACATTTAAAACTTATGTGCTCCAGTCAAAGTGGCACCTACATCTCCCAAAGGTCAGCCAGCTTCCTTCAGTCGTTTGCCCCGCGAAAACAGGACAAAGGTCTCTGCTAAATAAACCTGAGAACCACCAGGCTTCTCCAGTTTGCTGCAAGGCTGGACAAAAACAATCCTGGAAGAACAAACATTCCTCAAGTTATACACCTGGTCCTGTACGTACATGAACATAAAGCAACACTTGCCTACTCCGTAATTTTGTTTGTTTGTTTATATGCAAGGGAAACATGCAAGAGCAAGTTTCTCTTGTATGTATTTACACCTAAAAATTGGCTTCCGACCTCCCCTTGAACACGGGGTGAACACACACTGCCCATTTCATATATTAATCACACCAAGGCAGGGCTGATGGCCAGAGATCCAAACTGAGAAAAGACTTTCACCGTGAAGGTGTGAGATTCCCTGCTCTCCAGCTGCTCCCTCCTCCTGCTGTCCCTGCAGGACCTCTGGCAGCAGGGTGCCAGCCCTTGTCCCCTGACATTCCCTGTCCCAGTGCACCCTCGGCCCAAGGCTCTCACTGTAGGCCAAGGCTATTTATAACCAACACTGAGCCCACAAGTTTCTCTTGTGCTAAAACCAACCCCTGTATTTCTTCTCAAAGCCTCTTCAGCAGCTGTCAAGAACTCATATGATTGATTACAAGGAGTTCATTTGCGTCATTAGCCTAAATCAGAGAAGGTAACAGGACCCAAAATTCACACCAACTCATCCACACCACAGATCTGAAGGCTTTATCTACAACTAAATCACTGACCTACAGTTCTGCTCTTGCACAAGTGCAAGAGAACAGGGCCTCCATCAAACCACACATTTCATAATTTACAAAGAGCAGCAACAGACCTCTGGTCCCTACAGACCCACAAAATATGATCTATTGTGCTTATTATTTTAATAAACATTATTCACAAATGTGTGTGGAGTTAATTAATGTGTTTTTGAAAGCAATTTCATCCTGTGTTAAACTGGTTCCCAGTATCCACATTTGTCCTTTGGGATTAGTAAGGAGATGGGTGGATGAGGACTTGTTGGCAAATAACTGCTGAAAGCAGCAGGAGGAAGGGTATCAACTGGAATTTCAATCTGTAACAGTGCTTCGCTTGTCTGATACAACCTTGTGTTGCTCAATCCTTCAGGATGAATTACAGAAGCCTGGCCAAAAGCTCTACAACTGCCCCAGCAGGATTCAAGACATACAAACCAGGAAGATGTAAAAATGCATATAGGTTTGGAGTTGTATTGTGAGATCTAAATGTATTTAGGTTTGGAGAGATATTCCAGTCCAGATTATGGAACTGTATTAGAATTCTGCTCTTTTTATCATAAACAGACTTCTGTTACACCATAAAAACTCAGGTCCTCCAATTCCAGATGGCTGTGAATGGAAAACAGGTGAAAGCATGACACAGGAAAGAGTCCCTGCTCCTTTTGCCCCTTACAGCTGTTGAGAATTCCAGTACATTGTGCATGGTGCAACACGGAGTCCTCAAAAGTTCTGGAGAGTCAAACAGTTACAGAAATAAAGAGCCTGAAAGGAAGAATTAAATGACGTCATGACAGGAGATAAAGTATTGATCAGAAACAAGATTAAATATTTTTATGCTTGCAACTGCTACAGTAGAGGGAATTTCTCAATCCATCCATGGAAGCACTTGCGAAAGAACTGATCTGTTATCCCAGAATGGCACGTGTGCAGCTGGAAGAGTCCACGGACACGTTTAAAAAGCAAAGTTGTTCAGAGGAAAGGCCTAAAGCAAACAGAACAGTGCAGTGTGACTTTGCTTCTTTGGTACGTGGGAAAAGGGAACAACAGAACTTGTGGGGGAGTTTGGACAGCCAAAACCTTGAGATGAAAGAGAAGATACCAGGCTAAGAAAGAAGCGATGAAAGATTTCAGCAGAATGGGAGCTGATGTAGTTTCCCATGGGGAAGCTGATACCAAGGGAGCAAAGGCAGTCACATATATTAACTGGGGAGAGGAAAATATCATAAGGCCAAGGAGGATATCATCATTAGGGCAGAGCAACAGGACACTTGGAACTGAAAAGAGACAAGGGTCATGTGTGCTCTGTTTCTTGCAGTGGAGAGAACTAGTCCAACAGAAGATGCTCAGCACCACCACAAAAGAGGCAGCTGCAGACAAAGTTCACCACTTCAGTGTGTCTCTAGGCAGCTGTGATTAATTCCACCAGTTCAGACTGTCTGGAACTTCAGCGGCAGAGATGAGTTTTTAGAATGGCACTCCAGCCCTGCAGTTAATCAAGATCAGTAGGAAAACAGTTATATTGGCAAACACACAAATATTACCATTACGCATTCTTTCAACAATAGGACATCTCCAGATACAGAGTAGAAAACACAGTTCTGGCTCAACTATCTGTATTTCCATTAAGTCCATACTTCCTGTTCCATAAATCTATATAAAAGTCAGAAAGCAGCAGTAACAGGACACTGCCCATTCCAGAAGTAGATAGAATTTAGCAGTAAAAGACTATCCCTTTACACAGTAGAACAAGAACAGCTGTAAAAAAATTCTTCACATGGTTATTACCACTTTACTGCCCAAGCAAAGTGAAGTATGTGGATTGCTTCATGCTGACCAGTGCAAGCAAACATTTCGTTACAAGGCTCACTGGTCTGGCACACTGTATTTGTCAAATGGTTTAAAGATAACAGCATGGGTAAAAAAAAAAAAAAAAAAAAAAAAAAGCACCGTTTATATAAGCAAATTCCACCTCAGAGGACATCTGAGTACAACCCCTTCTCTCCCCCACCACAGAAGGTCGCCTCTAAAACAGAAGGCAGCAATTTTCCAAGAATGCCACAAAGGGTTTTATCTCAGCAAGCACTCTGAAGCAGTGAAGGAGCCAAAATATTGCTCATTTTCTTTTCGAGTTCAGCCCAAAACTTATTGTTACCACGAAGGACTTTCAGCCTACTGACGCAGGGAGATTAGCAGCTCGCAGCTGAGATTGGTGATAACCTCACATTACCAGCCCAGTGTTTTCTCCATCTGCTCCCAAAACGTTGGAAGGCAACTCCCATATCAACTGTACTGCTGAATGGAAGGAAAAATAAAATGCACCAGGTAATTTACTAATCACAGGCAATCCATGTGATTTATGCCTAAACTGGGCTCCAAACACCATGGCCCGATACATCAAAAAGGTTTTTTATCTTGATTAAGCACTTTTCTTGAGCGTGACCTCACATTAGTTAAGCATTGAGGTGCCATAATTAGCTAAGGATGGAGCAGAAAAAAGACTGACTTATTAATAGAACTGCCTGGGAAACAGGAAGTTTATTTGATTTTCCTAAGAACCGCACTAGGAGGAAGCTTTCCAGCCAGCTCTCTGAGGGCTGTTCCCACATTTTTAACTGGAACTAGAGAGTTTTGGACTCTGCATCCTCGTTCTTTCTTAAAGGATGAGTTTTAACCTGCTAAAGGGATGCTCTGCCATACAAACAGTGCTTTGCAAACTCTAAGTGGTTTGGGTTGGAAAGAGAGCGTTCAGTTCCAACCCCCTGCCATGGGCAGGGACACCTTTCACGAGACCAGGATGCTCAGAGCTCCATCCAACCTGGTCTTGGACACTTCCAGGGATGGGGCAGTCCTCACACTATTCATCTAAGCAGCCACTTCCCACGCAGAGGAAGAGGAGGCAGAGGAAGCAAAAGGCTGAGGAACAATACTGACAGACAAGGGCTTCAGCAGAAAGACAGGATTGTTAAGCAGCATCCAGCCAGCGCTTCCCTTCGACAGCGAGTTCCAGTCCCCGCAGAACGGTTCCTCTCTGCCGCTCCCATGGCGTGGAAAGCAAAGAAACTTCTCTGCTGGGAAGCAAAAACGCAGTTTGTTTTTAAGGTGCTTCCTCCCTGGGCTGGAGAATGTCAGGCTGGATCAAGTAACATGCATGGGAAGAGCAGGGAATGCAAACCCAGGCGGGCATGCGGGCGTGACCCAGAACATTCTGGGAGGTGAGGGAGTTTTGCCAGGGGTAAGGGACTGTACCCCAGGGATGGCAGCAGATCAGTGTCACAGGGCATGCACAGGTGATTGATGTGGTACAGTCAGATTTCAGTGCTAAAATTTACCCAGCAGAATATCATCATGGCAGTCGTGTTAATTTTAGAAACTAAGCCACTCACGAGACCACAGTGCCAAAGAATTCTCATATTTTACAGCAGCAACCAAAGAGAAATGTTAGAAGCTAAGGTGTTGGAGATTCAAAGTTAGAGAGGAACTAGAAACTCTAGAAAGGATGGGCATATGCAGATAAAGCACTCAAACTGAGGCGCCACTCCCAGAACAGGGAGAAAATATGAAACGTCACTTGAATTAAATATCTTTTCAGTGACTCAGAAGTTAAACTCTTCTTCCTTCCTGCAGGACTTAGGCACTGTGTCGTGGCACATCCCTGGCTGCACTCATGTGTTTATCTCCCATCCTCACATAATACTGAGCTTTTTTTATGGCTCTGCACATAGACTACAAAAGACTCGGCAGGGACAAACTGCAGCACTGAGGACAAGGCTATTGCTCTGATTAACAGACATGTAAATAGCACTAATTATGGTTAAATAGAGTACAATCATGTTGAACCTTGGAGTCCAGAACCCTCAGTGTACACAGAGCAGTGCGACCACAAAGGGCTTCTGACACTGAAAGAGAAAGCCAGTGCTGCACGTTTTGGTTTTTTATACACTCCGTGTGCAAACTGTACAGCACAGCAGCCTCCCTACACTTCAAGATACTTCCAACCCCTTCAAACAAACGAGTCTGGCGTGCATAAGCCTCCTTGGGCAAACCTGAGTAGCAACACTGTGCCAGACGGACTCATGTGAGGAAACGCGGTGATGCAATAAAATTCCTGACTGCAGGAACCCCTTCTAAAGGATCTTTTACTAGTTTAAGTCAGCATGCAAGCTGCCCTGTCCTCGGACCTGGAGAAAGGCCATTTCCTTTATGGTCTTCTTCCTGTCCAAGCAACAAGTTTTCAACCTTATTAACTGCGGGCAGTTAATACTGTACGTGCCTGCAGGGAGCGAGCAAACCGACTCCTCCGGGCTCAGTGTGCAGGTCGGCAGGGTCGCTTTGAGGCGAGTACCCAGAGGTGCCTCCCCGCTCCGCGGGGAGCGGAGCAGCGTCGTCACATCACACAGGGAATGTCCCATCTCGCTCAGGGCACACGCCGGTAACGGAAAGCGGGTGCT